>NW_024359056.1:1364784-1439901 GCF_014805655.1 Passer montanus
CCCCGCCCGCCAGCGGACGCGGCGCTGATTGGGCGGCGCCGAGGACACGCCCACGGCGCGGCGCGCTCCGGGGGAGAGCGGCGCGCGAGGAAAGGGCGGGGGCGGTAAAGGGGGCGTGGTCACACGGGGATGGGCGGGGTTATGCAAAATAGGGCGCGGGCATGACGGGAGGAAGGGAAGGCGGGATTGGGGGGGCGAGAAGGGGGGGATAATATGGGATTGGGGGGAAATGGGATGGGCAGGGGAAGGGTAAAGTGGGATTTGGGGGGTAAAATGGGATGGGGTGGGAACAGGGTTAGTATGGGATGGGTAGGAAAGGGTTAAGACGGAATTTTGGGGGTAAAATGGGATGGGGTGGGAACGGGGGTAATATGGGATGGGGTAGGAGAGGGCTGAGATGGAATTTGGGGGGTGGGATGGGATAGGGTGGGGTGGGAAGCAGCAGTAATATGGGATGGGTAGGAAAGGGTTGAGATGGAATTTGGGGGATAAAATGGATGGGATGGGATGGGATGGGATGGGATCCATGGGATGGGATGGGATGGGATGGGATGGGATGGGATGGGATGGGATGGGATGCAGCAGTACTGTGGGATGGGGAGGATGGGGCAGGAGTGGGGATGACACGGAGTGAGGAGGGTGAGGTCAGGCGTGGGGAGGTTCAGGTGGGATGGGACGGGATCAGCGTGAGAGGGGCAAGTGCAGGCCCAGCCCTGCCCTGCTGGTCAGTGCCCCCATCCCTGCTCCAGGGGCTGGTGGCCTCCAGGGATCACAGCCCTGTCACCCCCAGGACAGGGCGGGGGTCACCCAGTGCCCCCCACCCCGAGGCCCTGCAGGGCCCAGCAGAGGTGACAGAACAAGACTGACACAGGGGGAAAAGAGGTTTTATTCCAGGTTTTTCCCCCAGGACGCGCCTCCTGCTGCCACCAGCGTGTCCACAGAGCTGGGCACGCAGCAGGGCCCCTCCCACCCCGAGACCCCCGTTTGGCACTGGTGTGGGGGACACGGCCGGACACCGGCGGGGCTGGAAGGAGCTGGGGGCTGCCTCGGGATCACTGCCCGAGCCCCCTCCCCACGCCCCCAAGGCACATCTGGAGGGGCTGAGGGTCCATCCCGGGGCCGGGACCCCCTGGGCTACCGGTGCCGGTGCTCCAGGAGAGCCTCGAAATCCGGGGAGCAGACGAGCTTGTGCCTCACGTGGCCCAGCACCATCATCTCACCCGTGCGGCTGTCCCCGATGCCGACGGACACCAGCTCCTGTCCCGGGGCACAAACAGCCCTGAGCACCCCCGGGAGACCCCAAAGCTCCCAGAGGGGACCAGCAGGACCCCTCCCCGCTGTTATCAGCCCCTGGGGGGTTATTTTGGGGTGAACCCCCCCCAAATGGGGTCCCGGTGTCCCTTCCCTACCTGTAGGAAGGAGCAGGGGGTGCCCATGGTCACGTCCAGGGTGACCTTGCCCAGCACCAGCTGCACTTTTCCTGACTTTCGGATGAGCAGCTTCCCCACCTGGCCCTCGGGGAGGTCGGCCAGGGTGCAGGTGTTCTCTGCCTGCTTCGCCTCCTGCCAGGGCACAGCGGGACTGGGGTCAGCCCACTGGGGTCAGCCCTGGCACTGGGGTCAGCCCTGGGACTGGGGTCAGCCCTGGCACTGGGGTCAGCCCATTTCTCTGGGATCAGCCCTGGGACTGGGGTCAGCCCTGGGATTGGTATCAGCCCTCAGATTGGGATCAGCCCTGGCACTGGGGTCAGCCCTGGCACTGGGATCAGCCCCTGGGATTGGGATCAGCCCTGGCAGTGGGGTCAGCCATGGCACTGGGGTCAGCCCTGGGATTGGGATCAGCCCTCAGATTGGGATCAGCCCTGGGATTGGGATCAGCCCTGGGACTGGGATCAGCCCTGGCAGTGGGATAACCCCAACGGGACTGGGATAACCCCCTGGGACTGGGATCAGCCCACTGGGGTCAGTCCTGCCACTGGAGTCAGCCATGGGACTGGGGTCAGCCCATTTCACTGGGATCAGCCCTGGCAGTGGGATCAGCCCTGGCACTGGGGTCAGCCCTGCCACTGGGGTCAGCCATGGGACTGGGGTCAGCCCATTCCCGCTCCGGCACCTCCTGGCACTCGGATCACAGCATGGAATTGGGATCATCCTGTGAGACTGGGATCACCCCATGGAATTGGGGGGGACAGCACCACGGGATGAGGGGACAGCACAGGATTGGAGGGGAAAGGACACCACAAGATAGGGGGAGGACACCAGGGGATGGGGGGAACATCAAGGGATGGGGTGGAAAGGACACAATGGGATGGGGGGAGAGTGACACCATGGAATGGAGGGATATCATGGGATAGGGTGGAAAGGACACCACGGGATAGGGGGACATCCTCATGGGCTTGGAGAAGACAACACCACAGAAGGGGAGGACACGAGGGGACACCCCCAGCGTGCCCCCACCTGGCTCTTCTCCTGCTTCACCAGCAGCACCTGCCCATCCTCGCTGTGCAGCTCGGATTTGCTGGGTTTGGAGTCGTGGCTGGGGGGCTGCCCGGGCAGGGTGTCGGGGAGCTGCAGGAACAGTAGCTCCTCCTCCTGAGCCAGGCTCAGCCTCTGCAGCAGCTCTGCCGCCGACACGTCCCGCGGGAAGCCGGGGGGGCCCTTGGGCTGGGCCGGCTTGGGATCCTCCTCACACGGCTCTTCCTTCACTGCACAGGGGTGTGGGGGCACCGGGAAAAGGGGGACACCCCCAGCTTGTCCCCGCTGTGTCCCCAGCCCAGCCCAGCCCGGCCCGGCCCAGCCCAGTCCAGCTCAGCTCAGCTCAGCTCAGCCCATCCCAGCCCAGCTCAGCCCAGCCCGGCCCGGCCCAGCCAGGCCCAGCCCAGCCAGGCCCAGCCCAGCCCGGCCCAGCCAGGCCCAGCCCAGCCCAGCCCAGCCCAGCCCACCTTTACCTTTCACGGCTGGCGGGTCCAGCTCCATGTTCTCCTCCTTGGCAGGGAGCCATGGCTGCGTGTCCTCCCGCTCCGGCACCTCCTCCTTGAAGAGCCACCCCGAGTGGGCCAGGGGCAGCTGCACCGGCTTGTTCCGGATGTCGTTCTTCAGCCCCGGGTCATCCAGGAACTGTGGGGACAGGCAGGGGACACTCAGCACCCCGCGGGGTCACAGGGGACACTCAGCACCCTCCAGTGGCACAGGGGACACTCAGCACTGCCTGGGGACACAGGGGACACTCAGCACTGCACTGGTGACACAAGGGACACTTGGCACTGCCCTGGTGGCACAGGGGACACTCAGCCCTGCCCTGGGGACACAGGGGACATTCAGCACTACCCCTGGTGGCAGAGAGGACACTCAGCATCACCCTGGTGACACAAGGGACACTCAGCACTGCCCTGGTGACACAGGGGGCATTCAGCACTACCCCTGGTGGCACAGAGGACACTCAACCCTGCCATGGTGACACAGGGGACACTCAGCACCCTCCACTGGCACAGGGGACACTCAGCACTGCACTGGTGACACAGAGGACACTCAGCACTGCCCCTGGTGGCACAAGGGACACTCAGCACTGCCTGGGGACACATGGGACACTCAGCACTTCCTGGGAGCACAGAAGACACTCAGCATCACTCTGGGGACACAGAGGACAATCAGCACCTCCTGGTGGCACAGGGGGCACTCAGGATCACGTTGGTGGCACAGAGGACACTCAGCACTGCCTGGGGGCACAGGGGACACTCAGGATCACCCCAGGGGCACAGGGGACACTCAGCACTGCCCTGGTGACACAAGGGACACTCGGCACCCCCCAGTGACACCAAAGCCACCCCTTCCATGCCCGCTGACATCGTCCTTCTGCAGCATCCTCAGGATCTGCTTGGTCTCCTCGTCCGTCTCCCTCTTCTCCTTCTTGATGTTGATGATGTGGGAAGGGCCGAAGTCGGACACGTCCACGGTCCTGTCCCAGGAGCCTGCTGGGGACACAGCAGCAGCCCGGGGTCACCCCAAGGTGGGACCCCCCAAAACCACCAGAGGGAAGCCCCCCTTACCTTTCTTCTTCATCATTTCAGCGGGGCCCTGCTCGAAGATGGAGTGGGACTGGATGACCTCGGGCCGGTTCCGGCCCCGGCCGTGCCCGTCCCGCTGCCGCTCCCGCTCCTTCTTCTCCTTCTTGACTGCCACATCCTCGCGGGGCCTGGGCAGAGGGGCACAGCACCCCCAAATCACCCCAACATCCCCCCCACATCACCCCTGCCCCTGCCAGGGCATGGGGCCTGGGGGCAGAGGGGGCACATCACCCCCAAATCACCCCCACATCACCCCCACATCACCCCTGCCCCTGCCAGGGCATGGGGCCTGGGGGCAGAGGGGGCACATCACCCCCAAATCACCCCAACATCACCCCCAAATCATCCCAAATCGCCCCCTGCCCTGCCCCTGCCCAGACAAAGGGCTTGGGGCAGAGGGGGCATATCACCCCCAAATCACCCCCAAATCACCCCAACATCACCCCAACATCACCCCTGCCCCTGCCAGGACACGGGGCCTGGGGGAAGAGATCTCTACACGTCATCCAGAGATATTGGTGTGGATATTTGGGATGTTTCTGAGGATATTTGGGATATTTATATGGATATTTGGGATATTTATATGAGTGTCTGAGATTTCCATGGATATCTGGGATGTTTGTGTGGATATTTGGGATATTTATATGAGTATCTGAGATTTCCATAGATATTTGGGAAATTTATATGGATATTTCAGACATTTCTATGCATATTTGGGATATTTCCAAGGATATTCGGGATATTTATATGGATATCTGAGATCACCCATGGGTATTTGGGATATTTCCATGGATATTCAGGATATCCCCATGGATATCTGGGACACTTCCATGGATTTTCAGGATATTTATACAGATGTTTGAGAATTCCATGGGTATTTGGGATATTTCCATGGATATTCAGCATATTTATAGGGATATCTGAGAACTGCCATGGATATCTGGAATATTTCCATGACATTCAGGATATTTCCATGGATATCTAGGATATTCCCATGGATATCTGGGATATTTCCATAGATATTCAGAGTATTTATATGGATTTCTGAGAATTCCCATGGGTTTGGGATATTCCCATGGATATTTGGGATATTTCCATGGATATTCAGGATATTTATATGGATATCTGAGAATTCCCATGAATTTGGGATATTCCCATGGGTATTTGGGATATTTCCATGGATATTCAGGATATCTATATGGGTATCTGAGAATTCCCATGGGTTTGGGATATTCCCATGGATATTTGGGATATTTCCATGGATATTCAGGATATCTATATGGATATCTGAGAATTCCCATGAATTTGGGATATTCCCATGGATATTTGGGACATTTCCATGGCTATTCAGGATATCTATATGGGTATCTGAGAATTCCCATGGGTTTGGGATATTTCCATGGATATCTGGGACATTTCCATGGATATTCAGGATATCTATATGGGTATCTGAGAATTCCCATGGGTTTGGGATATTCCCATGGGTATTTGGGACATTTCCAAGGACATTTGGGATATTCCCATGGGTATTTGGGATATTCCCATGGATATCTGGGATATACCCATTGATATTTGGGATATTTCCATGGATATTTGGGACATTTCCATGGATATTCAGGATATCTATATGGATATTTGAGAATTTTGGGATGACACTCTCTGTTCCATGGATATCTGGGACATTTCCATGGATATTCAGGATATCTATATGGATATTTGAGAATTCCCATGAATTTGGGATATTCCCATGGATATTTGGGATATTTCCATGGATATTTGGGACATTTCCATGGATATTTGGGATATTCCCATGGATATTTGGGATATTTCCATGGACATCTGGGATATTCCCATGGATATCTGAGAACTCCCATGGATATCTGGAATATTTCCACGGCTCCCTGGGCTCCCCTCTCCCCCTCCCCTGGCAGAGGTGCAGCAGCCCCTGCCCACCCCGTGCCCCCCTGGCACCGAGCCCGCGCCACTCACTCCTCCTTGATCTTCCTGCTGATGATGTTGGGCGTGAACGTTTTCTGTGGGCAAAACAGAGAGAAAATCACCCCAAAATCCCCCCGAGCCGGCACCCACAGAGACAAGCAAGGCACCTGTTTTTTGGTTTTTTTTGGTTTTTTTAATAAATTCTTCCCAAGAATATTTCTGGGTTCCACACTCTCTGAACCTCAGAGAAAGGAAAAACAATTCTTATTTGCTGTGCAAAAGTAAAATACAATATAAAAATAGCTTCTACAAAAATTGGTTTTTTGTTTAATTATTTATATAAATATAGAATGTATAATGATTAATTCTATATTATTTAGAATTATTATTTATATATTCTTTATAATTACTTCTATAATTGTTTAATTATTTGTATAAATACAAAATTTGTTTAGCCAAAGAGACAGTACTTTATTTTCTTTGGCCTATGAGGGCCAGGGGTGTGTGTGAGTTGGGACTGTCAGCTCACAGCCATGAGATTCTGTGCAGTCCATTCCCCTCTCAGGGGGTCACCTGACTGGACCCCAGTTTGGGTAAAGGGGGGGTCTCACCTTTTTGACGCCGCCCAGGGTGAGGTCCCGGGAGCGGATGGAGGGCAGGCGGCCCGGGCTGAGGGGGGGGCCGGGGGGGCGCCGGCCCAGCACCCCCCGGGCCCCCGGGAGCCCCCCGGCACGGAGACTGCCCGGGGAGCCGGAGCTGCCAGAGCCCCCCTCGGCCATCCTGCGGGGAGGGGGCACGCTGGGGGGGGCTGCACCAGGCAGGGCTCGGGGCTGCACCCCAATAATGAACCCCTTCCCCCCCCCCAATAATGAACCCCCTGAACCCCCAAACAGGGCTCGGGACTGCCCCCCCCCCAGGAATGAACCCCTAAACAGGGTCTACATAACCCACGGGGGGTCGTGTTCCCCCTGCACCCCCAGGACCCCCTTGTCCCCGCTCCCAGGGGTCTCACCACCCCATACACCCCCAAACGGGACCCCCTTTTCCACCCCTCCCCAGGGGTCTCAGCCCAACCCCCCACACCCCAAACAGGTCCCATTTGTCCCCCCCTCCCCAACTTTCCCAGCCCCCCCAAACGGGACCCCCTGTCCCCCCATTCCCACCCCTTTACACACCCCCAAACAGGACACCCCGCCTCCCAGGGCTCCCATCCCCCTCCTCGCACCCCTCAGGACCCCCTGGACCCCCCCAAAATTCCTCCCCTCCCCCGCCACGCCGCCCCTTACCCTGCCCGGGCAGCCACGGGCTCGCCGCCCCCACTGCGCATGCGCCGCGCACGGCGCGCCCTTCCTGAGGCGACGCTGCCGCCGCCATCTTTGCTGAGGGCGCAGCGGGCTTGGCAATGAGCCGCCATCTTTGTGGTTGGCGTTGCCCAACCCTATGTGAGGGCGGCGGCGCCATCTTTGTGACGGGCAGTGCCCGGCTCTCCGGACTGGGCACCGGGGGCAGCGCTGGAGGGGACATTTTTGGGGGGTCACCCAGCCCTTCATTTAACACCCTCACGGGATTCCTGCAGCGCGACCACCCCCTCAGGGTCCTCTGCAGCTCCACAGCCAGCACCCCCACAGAGGGGGTTCATGCGTGGGCACCCCCTGGCAGAAATTTGGGGGGGAAACGAGGTTTTTGGGGCCCTCTCCCACCCGAAAAAAGCTTTGCCCCTCCAAGAAGGGTGTTTATTCCGTGCAAAACAAAAAGTCCGTCCGTCCGTCCACCCCCCGTGGGCTCTGCCCCCCATTCCCGCGGGGGTCCTGTGGGTACCAGCATTCCCACGCACATCCTCCATCCCGATTTTGGGGCCGGGGGGGAGTGTCCCCATGGTCCCGCAGGCGGCACAACCGGGACAGTCCCCCACCCGGCCCCAAAAATGGGGGGAACAGGCAGAACCTGCCCACCACCCACCCCCAATCTGCACCCACATCCCACTCTGCCTCCATCACCTGACGCCGCACGCATCCCTCCATGCCATTGGCAGAGCCCGCAGCTTTTTCCTTCCTCCCCCTTCTCTCGCAGCTCCTTGGATATCTATTTTTCCCTTTTTTTTTTTTTTTTTTTTTTTCCCCTCTCCGCTCCCTCCTCTGGAGGGTGTTTGCTATTTCCGAGCTGGCTGGGAGGATCCCAGTCGCATCAGCCGCAGGCAGCGACGCGGCACCGCCGGGTACCACCTCGCTCCCTCCGGCATCCTCCGTGCTCCCCGCTCGGACCGGCCCCGCCGGGGCTCCCTGTCCTGCCCTGCCGCTGCCCCGGCACCCCCGCGCCCCCCGGCACCCCCCCGGCACGGCCAGGTAAGGGCCTCGCGGGCTCGGTGACACCGGAGCGCCCGCCGAGCCCCGCTGGGCTGGGGCACGGCCGGGGGATGCTCGGAGGGCAGGGGGACGCGAGGGGACACGAGGCGCCGGGGACGCGGTGGCACGATGCGGCTGGCACCATCCCGGTGCGGAATTCCTGCGCCACCGCCGGGCGCGGGGACGGGGCAGCGAGGTGGCACCTTGTCCCCGGAGCGGTGACCTTCTGCCGCGCCCGAGGGCTGTGCCGGGGGGGTGACAGCGGCTTCGGGGCGCGGGGCTCCGCGCAGATGGGGCACACGCGGCCGTGGGTGGCCGTGGGTGCCGAGTGACGGGGACACGCGCGGCGTGGGTGGCCGTGGGCACACCGGGGGGGGCGGTGGCACCTTGGCAGCCCCCGCACAGACCCGGCCTGGAGGGTGGGGGGCTCCCTCGCCTCCAGCCCCCCGTCCCCGTGCCGTGGGTGCGACTCCGTGTCCCCCCTCGGCGGGCATCGCCCACCCCCAGAGCTCCTTCCTGGGGGAGCGGGGAAACTGAGGCACGGGCCGGGGCAAAGGCGGATCCAGCTTTTCCAGTGCCCGCGTCCAACCCTCCCCTCTCCCAGCAACTCCCTCGGCTCTCCCCTTGTTTTTCTTTCCCCACCCGGTGTTGAGCAAACCCCGAAACGCCCGCTGGCGTGGCGCCGGGGCCCCGCGGCACCCGGGGGAGCGGCCGGGGCCCCCGCACCCGACCGGGCTTGTTCCCGGCGTCCCGCTGCCTGCTGCTGCCTGCGCTGCCTATTCCTGGCTCCCGGCCGCTGTTCCACCCCGGTGCCATCTGCTCCGCCGCGGGCGGCCTTGGCAGCGCCGGCGTGGGCAGCGAGAGGGGGCTCGGCACCCCCCGAACCCCGCGCTGTGCCCGCAGGAGCCCAGCGCCTCCGGCCATGGAGCTGCTCTCCACCCCCAAAAACATCGAGATCAACAACATCACCTGCGATTCCTTCCGCATCTCCTGGGCTATGGAGAAGGGGGACCTGGAGAGGGTCACCCACTACTTCATCGACCTCAACAAGAAGGAGAACAAGAATTCCAACAAGTTCAAGCACCGGGTGAGCCGGGGGAGGACGCGGGACCCCCTGCCCGGGGAGGGGAGACGGGGCTGGCAGGGAGGAACTGGCTCTTAGCCCTCTCCAGCGCTGAATTTGGGTCATTCCCCTCACGGGACGCGCTGGCGGAGGGGACTGGGACGGGGATCGAGGGGTGACGGACCCCGCCGAGCCCCCGCGGGGGAGCTGAGCTGCTCCTGCTCCCCCTCCCCGTGCTGCGAGTCACTAATTCGGGCCGTTTTTAGCAGCGCCGTTGCCACGGTGATGCTATTTAATGTTTAACATTATTTTTTTTTTCTCTCCTCCCCAATAATAAGGGGTGGGGGGGTGGGGGGGGTGGGATATTTTTTTCCCCTCCATCTCCCGACTTCAGCATCCGCCGTTGCCACAGAAACGGCTCTGCACTGCGGAGCTGCTCCGTGGCCTATTGACACCGCGAGATGCCACCGGCAGCGGGGGGACCCCGAGGCCACCCCCACCGCGGGGACCCTGCGTCCCCACCGCAGCAGGGACACGTTTGGGGACACGGGCGGGGGAGCGCTGTGGGGACAGAGCGGGGGGGCGCCCCCAGACGTGTCACCAGGCTATTCTGGAGGGGTCTCCGTGGGTATTTTGGGGTGTGTGGTGCCCGGCAGCCCCCCCGCGGGGGGGTGGCAGGACGCCGTCCCTGACCCTCGGCGCTCGGCGCAGGATGTCCCCACCAAGCTGGTGGCCAAGGCGGTGCCGCTGCCCATGACGGTGCGGGGCCACTGGTTCCTGAGCCCCCGCACCGAGTACAGCGTGGCCGTGCAGACGGCGGTCAAGCAGAGCGACGGCGAGTACCTGGTGTCCGGCTGGAGCGAGACCGTGGAGTTCTGCACCGGGGGTGAGCGGGAGCGCCGCGGCCCCGGGCCGGGAGGGACGAGGGCGGCGTTCCCGGGAGCCCGGGGGGAGCACGGGGGCGATGCCGGGAGCCGGGAGGTGGGAAGGGGACGGGGGCGATGCTGGGAGCCAGGAGGGAGGGCGGGATTGGTGCTCCGGGAGCCAGGAGCTGGGCCGGGGATGGGGACGGTGCCGGGAGGATGAGGAGGACGGGGGCAAAGCGCAGGGCTGGGAGCCGGGAGGGAGAATGGGGTTGATGTCTGAAGCTGGGAGATGGAAGGGGAAAGAGGGCAATGACTGGAGATGAGAGGGAGGATGGAGATGGTGCCTGGAGCTGGGGGCAGGGAGGGAGAACGGGGCGATCCCTGGAGCTGGGAGTGAGAGGGGGTCAGCTCTGGGAGCAGGGAGGGGGAACAGGGGCGATCCTGGGAGTGAGAATGGGTCAGTGCTGGGAGCAGGGAGGGGGAACAGGGGCGATCCCGGGAGCTGGGAGTGAGAGGGGTCAGTGCTGGGAGCAGGGAGGGAGAGCAGGGGTGATCCTGGGAGCGAGAATGGGTCAGCTCTGGGAGCAGGGAGGGAGAACAGAGGCGATCCCGGGAGCTGGGAGCGAGAAGGGGTCGGTGCTGGGAGCAGGAAGGGAGAAGAGGGGCGATGCCGGGAGCTGGGAGCAAGACAGGGTCAGCTCTGGGAGCAGGGAGGGAGAGCAGGGACGATCCTGGGAGCGAGAATGGGTCAGCTCTGGGAGCAGGGAGGGAGAACAGAGGCGATCCCGGGAGCTGGGAGCGAGAAGGGGTCAGCGCTGGGAGCCACGGGGTAAATCGGGGGTGAAGTCGGGAGCCTCGAGCCGGGAGATAGGATGGGGGAAATGCTGGGAGCTGGGAGCCCGGAGGAGGACGGGGGCGATGCCGGGAGCTGGCACAAGCCGGGCCGGTTGGAGCGGCAGCTGATGAGTGGGAGGCGGGAGGTGCGGGGAGCTGCGGGCAGGGATGGGCTGCTGGAGGGGGATGGAGACGCCCTGATGTCCCCGTGCCTGTCCCCAGACTACGCCAAGGAGCACCTAGCCCAGCTGCAGGAGAAAGCGGAGCTGATCGCCGGCCGCATGCTGCGCTTCTCCGTCTTCTACCGCAACCAGCACAAGGAGTATTTCCAGCACGTCAGGTACCCCCGGCCCCACTCCCCACGCTCCCCGCTCCCAGAGCGCATTCCCTGACCCTGCCTGTGCCTGTCTGTGTGTCCCTCCTCCTCCTCCTCCTCCTCGTGGCAGGATGCACTGCGGGAACGTGATGAAGCCGTCGCTGAAGGACAACAGCGGGAGCCACGGCTCGCCCACCAGCGGGATGCTGCACGGCATCTTCTTCAGCTGCAACACCGAGTTCAACACCGGGCAGCCCCCGCAGGACTCGCCCTACGGCCGGTACCGCTTCCAGATCCCGGCGCAGCGCCTCTTCAACCCCAACACCAACCTCTACTTCGCGGACTTCTACTGCATGTACACCGCCTACCACTACGTCGTGCTGGTCCTGGCGCCCAAGGGCTCCTCGGGGGATCTCTTCTGCCGGGAGCGCCTTCCCCAGCTGGACATTTCCTCCAACAAGTTCCTGACGTGCTGCGTGGAGGAGGGCGAGCTGGTGTACCGCCACGCCCAGGACAGCATCCTGGAGGTCATTTACACGGAGCCGGTGGACCTGAGCCTCGGCGTGCTGGGGGAGATCAGCGGCCACCAGCTCATGAGCCTCTCCACCGCCAACGCCAAAAAGGACCCCAGCTGCAAGACGTGCAACATCAGCGTGGGGCGCTAAGGGCCGAAGGCGGGCAGGGCCGGGCGGGGGGACGGGCGCTGCCCGCGGGGGCTTCTCCCACGGACGCTGGTGGGTGCAGGACGCGGCCGGGCTCGGGGGATGCGGGCGCTGCCCCGAGGAAGGAGCCGGCGGGACGCTGCTCCGGCAGGGAGGCAGAGCCCGCGCCGCAGTGCGCCCCGAGGGAGGAAGCCTTCGTCTCCTGGAGTGGCCGGGCAGCAGCGCCCTCGCTGGCGTGAGCCCCGCGCTCTGCCCTGCTCCGCGCAGCCGCTGCGGGACCCCCCGCCCCTCCGGCGCCCCCCGCATCCCCCCGCCCCAGGTTCACTGGGGCTCCCCGGCCACTCCAGGGGGTTCAGGGAGGTATTGGAAGCACCCCCCGGTTTTGAACTGCTCCCGGGGACGGGGGGTGCTCAGACAGGGACCCCCGGCCCCGCCGGCGCGGGGCTGCAGTGGCGCGGGGGACCCTGGGCGTGCCGCGTCCCTCCCTGCCCTGCCATCCTGCACCGCCCGAGTCCCCGGCCCCGCGGCCCCGGAGGCAGCCGGAGGAGCCGGGGAAGGGGAGAAGGGATCTGAACCCCCCTCCCCGTGCCCCCCAACCCGCCGCCCCCCGCATGAGCCGTCGGCAGCATGGCGCTTGCGTGCGGCCCCCCCGGGGTGCCCGCCCCCCGTCTCTGTGTCCCCCCTGCACGCTGTACAACAACCGGCTCCCCCTCCCCGAGCATCCCTGTGCTGTGCTGGAGGTGTTTCAATAAACTCTGTGCGGTCGCCACCGGCCGTGTCACGCGCCTCTGTCCCCCACGGGACCCCAAAAAGTGGCTCAGACCCCCCTCTCCCCCCCCGGATCCAGCTCAGGGGGAGGGGGGATGGGACTGGGAGGGGACACGGTGGCCCTCGCCAGATCTCGGGACAGTTCAGGTTGGAAGGGCCTTGCTGGGGATCTCCGGGTCCATCCCGCCCGCCCAGGCAGGGTCACCTGGATCGGGTGACTTAAGAGCACGTCCAGGTGGGTTTGGAATGTCGCCAGAGAGGGAGACCCACCCTTCCCTGGGGCTGTCCCAGTGCTCTGCCACCCTCCGCGGAAAGAAATTCTTCCTCACGCTGAGGTGGAACTCGTGTTTTTGTTTGTGGCCCACGCTCCTCGTCCTGTCACTGAAAAGTTCCCGAGTTCTGCACCCCCTTTTCACCAGAGAGACCGAAACCCCTCTGGGTGAAAACCCCGGTGCCCATCCCGTCCACGGGGCATCCCAGGCCTGGCACAGAGCGGGAAGAGGAACCTCCCCGTGGCACCGGCAGCGAACCTGGGCTGCAGGAGGGGTCGAGGCACGCGGGAGCACGCAGTGGGCGCGGGGGCCGTGGCACTGCCCACCCGCCATCTGCCACCGCGGGCACGCGCCGGAGCACGTGGTGGGCACCGCACGTGGCACCCACCCACCCACAGCGGCTGCTCTCCCGCCTCAGACACCTCGAAATAAAGGTGTGGGGGCACAGAACCCACCTGGGGCAGAGGGCTCCGAGCCCACCACCCTCCACAGGACCCGCTGTCGGCAGGAGAAGGTCTGGCTGCTCCTTGGTGGAATTCCTGGTTCTGCTCCATCAGAACCCCAAGGATTGGGCTCCTCCCTTAGGATCGGGGTCTGTGCTGCTTTCCCCCAATCCAGTCCCCTTTTGGGTGCCGTTTTGCTGGGCTGGAAGCAAAGAGGCCGCGGCTGCCCCCGCTCCAAGTACAAGGGTATTTATTTCATGGGTACAAGAGAGAGACAGCACCTTGTGTGTGTTGGGCTCTTCCCGGTTACTGGTTTGTACATTCAGAGCTTTTGGCCGGGGCAGGGGAGGGCAGCGGGTCCTGCTCGGCCCCCCCAGCACCGGGGTGGGCGGCTGCCAGCGGGGACCCCCCCTGTGTCCCCGTGCCGTGGGCGCCCGAGCCCCGGGGCCCCGTGCGAGCGTGTCTTGAGTGCTGAGGTTGGCTGTGTGCTCCTCCTCCGTGCAGTCTGTGCGGGGCAGCGCTCCCCGCCGTGCTCCCTGCCCTCCTCCTCTTCCTCCTCCTCCTCCCCTGCCCGCGGCGGGGCCGGGACCCCCGGCCCTCATTTCCTCGTGTGCAGCGTGTCCTGGAACTTGGTGCTGGTGTAGCGAAGGTGGAAACCCTTCTTGTTGATGGTGTCGTCGGAGTGGAAGCGGATCATCACCGAGTCTCCGGCCGAGTAGACCTCCTCGGGGGGCTGCGGGGGTGAGGGAGGGGGCGCTCAGACCCACGAGCACCCCCGGGGTGAGGAATTGCGGGTGGGAATATTTGCGCTGTGGAGGGTGGGGATCATCACACCGGACCAAATTCCCGTGGGGATTTCTCCGCACCGCTCTGGCTCGGCCTCATCCATCACCTTGAGTGCTCACTCCTCGCCCCCCGCCCCGAGCCACCCCACGTCCCCTCCGTGCCAAGCTCACCCCGGAGCCGCAGAAGCGGCCGAGGCGCGGGGCCGTGCCGTCGTAGCCGTCGAAGAGCTCCATGTAGTCGTATCCGCAGTCGGCCTCCTCCTCGATCTCAAAGGTCTGGAAGATGAGCTCCACGCCGAAGCCCTCCTCGGCCATGATCACCCACTCGCAGTCCGAGCCCCCCGGGTAGTTGTTGTCCCCAAATTGTGCGTGGGAATACAAGTCCTTGGTCTTCACCTCGGCGCGCACCTGGCCCCCGCACACTGCGGGACACGCTGGGGTTTAGGGGCACCCAGGCTGTGCCCCCACCCCATAACCCCATTTCCCAGCCCCACCGAGGTACCTGTGGTGTGGCTGGCCTCGAACCCCTTCTTCTGGATGGAGTTATCAGACACAAACTTGAGGAACATCTTGTTGCCCGAGGAGACGATGGGCTCGGGCTCCTTGGCCCCGCAGAAGCGGCCGAGTGCCGGCGCCTTGGCGTCCTTCCCGTCGAAGATCTCCAGGTGGTCGTAGGTGCATTCCTGCTGCGCCTCCACGTCCAGCTCCGAGAAGCTCTGGGGAGGTTCTGGGTGAGTTCTGGGCTCGGCAGAGGCGACCCCAGTGCCCCCCACCCCCCATCCCCTACCAGCTTGATGCGGTGCCCCGGCGTGGTGCTGATGGCCCAGGTGCACTCCTTCTTACTGGGGTATTTATCGGGCCAGTTGGGGCTGGTGATGGTCCCCGAGACAGATGTCACCTTGTGGTCACAGCCAGCTGCCGGGACAGCGGGGAGGGTCACGGAGGCGTGCCTGGGGGGTTCCCAAGGGAATGGGGGCCGGGCTGGACCCACCTTCCTTGCAGTCGTGCTTGTTGTCGTGCAGCACGAAGCCGCTGCGGCACTGGCACTCGTAGCTGCCGAAGGAGTTGAGGCACTCGTGCTGGCAGCCCCCGTTGTTCTTGGAGCACTCATCCTTGTCTGGGAGAGAGCAGAGGGATCCCTGAGCGGGCTGGGAAAGCCTGGAGTGGTGCAATTCCATCCCAACACGGCCCCCCGGCCCCCAGCCCCGCTGCCCTCCAGCCAAGCAAGCGCCCCCGGGCAGCAGCAAGCAGCTCCAGCATCCCGCCTCCAGCTCCAGCCCCGCGGGCACGGGACGGCTCCTCCTCTCCCGTGGGCTCACCCATGGGTGCCACCATTACCTGCTGCCAGGACGGACGGGGAGGGAGGCAGAAAAACACACAGTGACAACCAAAGATGCACAAGAAAGACCAGGACGCGGGAGTCCCTCTTTACTCATCGATAGGAAATGTCACAGACACGGTAAAAATTGGGGGGGGAGGGGGGAAAAAAATAAAACAAACAAGGTCAGCTGGTCAATGACAAAACCAAAGGGGTAGGGTGCTTGGAACAAAAAAAAAAAAAAAAAAAAAAAAAAAAAAAAAAAAAAAAAAAAAAAAAAAAAAAAAAAAAAATAAAGAAAAATAATGCAAACCCACAAATTAAAAATAATTACTTATTACAATAGGGAGAAAAATCCTGAATTATATTGTATCTTTATTTGAAGCACTGGTATTCAATCTAAAAAAAAAAAAAAAAAAAAAAAAAAAAAAAAAAAAAAAAAAAAGAAGAAAAAAAGGTAAAAAAAAAGTTTAAAAAAAAACTTGAAAAAAATAAAAATAAGGTCAACAACCAGTTCTGTCAAGCAAAAGGCTGCCGGGGCCGGCAGCACGGCTCGGCTCGGTCCCACCGTGCTCCCGCACGGCTCCGGGGCCGCGGCGTTCCTGAGAAAGACGGAGAGGATGGAGCGGCTCAGGAGGGGCCCCGCGGCCGCTTCTGCATGCGGAACTTGAGGCCGGGCGGGCGCGACTTCGGGGGCTGCAGCTGCTGCTTCTTCTCTGCAAAGAGACAGGGAGAGAAGGGGGGGAGCGATGGGGGGGCGGGGGGCGGCGGGGCCGGGGGCGCATGCGGAGCGGCAGCCGGGGGGAAGCAGCAGCGAGGGGACCCCCGGGAGCCCCTCTGGGGCCGGGGCGAGCGGCTCTGCGGGGAGGAAAAGGAGGAGGAGGAGGAAGCACGAGGCTGGCTGCGGGAGGATGCGGCTGGGCTTTGGGTGGGTTCCTAGGGGTGTCCAGTTTGGGAATGGCAGTGGAGGGGTTTGGGACCACCCCGAGCTGGCCGGATTTACCTCCCACCGCCGGGACCCTGACCCCCCAAAGCCCCCTGCACGCCCCGTGGCTCCCCCTGCCCGCGGGGCGGTGTTCGGGGGAGGGCAGCCAGCAGCAAGCGGGCACCGGAGCCCCCAGCGTCCCGCCCCGAGCTCACAGCGATGCCGGGAGGAGCCGGGATCCCTCCTGCAGCCAGCGGCGGGGGGTCCTGCCCCGGCCCCCGGCCCCGCGGCCCCCTCCCAAGCGGAGGCTGTGACCTGGCGTCTCCTGGGTGTGAGGGAGGAGGAAGCGAGGCGGCAAGGCCCGTTTGGGGTTGGGAAGGGGCTTCTGGGCTCAGAGCAGCTCCAGCACCGCGGGGGGAGCTGGCGGGACGGAGGGAGCCTGGGCGGGCGAGACAAGAGCAGGAGAGAGTTGGCAGCGGGAAGAAGCCCACCGGCCCGGCGTCTTTAGCAATCCTCCATCCCAACCGGCCTGCTCGCCGCCCCCCGGCATCGCCGTGCGCTCACCGCTCTCCCCGCGGGCATCCGACGGCTCCGGGCTGCTCACCGCCCCGCAGCCCCGGCAGCGCCTCTCCCCCCGCTGCGGACCCCCCAGCGCCGCCGGGGCTCGCCCGAGAGCCGCGGGCACGTACCTGGATGCCGACACCGTGGCGGATTTCCCGGGCCGCGAGGAGGAGGAGGAGAAGGAGAAGGAGGAGGAGGAGGAGGAAGAGGAGGAAGGGGTCACGTCGTCACCGGGCAAAAAGGGGCGCCCGGACGGCCGGGCTGCCCGAGGGACGGAGCTCGTCCGGGGCACGGGGACCCTCCGCGGCCAAAAAGGGGCCGCACGGGAGAGGTTTTACCCGGGGAGCGACCCCGGAGGGACCAGAGGAGGGAGGCCAAGTCCTCCAGGGTGGTCCTGCTGCCGGGAAAGCCCGAGACCTGAGCGGGGCAAGGTGGAGGAGAGGGTTTGGTGGGTGCTGTTGTCACCGCACATCCCGCGGGGTGAGGAAAAAGAGGGAAAAAGGGGGAGGGAAGGAGCCCAAAGCGCTCCGGGGGGAGACTCACCCGGCTGCCCCGTGGTCCCGCTCGGCCGCCGGGCTTCCCCGAGGAATCGCTTTGTGGAGGGTGCCGGCTCCCGACGGCTGGGCCCCCTGGGCCGCCCTACTCGCCTTGGTTTTGATTAAACACATAAAGCAAAGACACTCCATCCCCGGCCCGCGGGGCTCCGCCGCTCCGGGGGGCTCACGCTGGGGGCCGCGGGTCCCTCACGGCCGGGATGGTGTCCAGGGCACTGTGCCACACCCAGGGGACCGTCTGGTGCGCCAGGGTCCCGTGGCAGCCCCAGCGCAGGGTCCAGCCCCGGCTGCATCCAGCGTTTCGCTCCGTGTCCCCATCCCTGCCCGCCAGAGCCACCCGAAGGTGACACCGGGTCCTGGCGGGGCGGCCCGGGAGAGGAGAGCGGCCCGTGGGGCGGACAGGGAGAGGCGGGTGATGGATTTTGGGAGGAGGGATCGCTCCGGGGAGCTCGGCCGGGGCCGGCTGCTGACGCCGGGATGCGGAGCGCCCTGCCCGGGAAGCGCAGGGAGCGGTGCCGTGCAGCAGAGCGGGGAGCAGCAGAGCAGAGCGGGGTGTCCCCGTCCCCCCACCCTGGCAATGCCACCCGAGGGGTGCAGCGCCCTGGGCCGAGCACATCCCACTCCCCAGCATCCCCTGGCTGTTTGGGGAGCACCCCCAGCTGTGAAGTAGGAGCCAATTGTCCCCCAAAAGAGGAGAAAACCTCCCAAAATGTGCTGCCAGCCAGGCTGCCTGTGGCTGGAGGGTTTTGGGACCGGGGGCTGCACCCCTGGCGTGGGCAGGGGAAGCGTTAGCAGCGGTTTGGGGGCTGGCTGGGGGAGGGAGGGCAGGGGACGCCCGTGCTGGGGCCGGGCAGCTCTACCTGAGAAGAAATGGGCTTTGAAGCCCTTTTTGGAGACGGTGTTGTCGGACTTGAACTCGATCCTCATGTTGTTGTACTGGGAGGTGATGACGTCGGGCTTCTCGGCGCCGCAGAACTTGCCGTGCAGCTTGGAGTCGGCCGTGAGCCCACTGCGCACCTCCACGAAGTCATATTTGCACACCTGGGGGGGACATGGGGCTGGGGACACGGCAGTGCCACCCTGCGGGCCACCAGCAGCCCCTGAGAGCACCCCCAGCTCTGAAGTAGGGGCCAATTGTCCCCCAAAAGAGGAGAAAACCTCCCAGAATGTGCTGCCAGCCAGGCTGCCTGCGGCTGCAGGGTTTTGGGGCTGGGGGCTGCACCCCCGGCGTGGGCGAGGGGCGGCACACGGCGCAGAGAGGAGCAGCTCCCCCCACTCACATCGTTGCCCTCGGTCTCGAAGAAGTCGAACTGGAGGGAGATGCGGTACTGGGTGGGGGCCACCAGCTGCCAGATGCAGTTCTTGTTGGGGGGATACTCCTTGGGCCAGCCCGGGCTGGTGATGGAGCCGTTGAGCTTGGTGAGGAAACCTCCGCAGGCGGCTGCAGGGCGGCACCACCCAGCGCCCGTCACCTCCACGGGGCACCACGAGGGGCACGGGGGGGTTTTGGGGGGGTCTCAGGGCACACTCACCCTCGCAGCGGCGCTTGTCGGACGCCAGCTCGTAGCCAGGGTCGCAGGCACACTTGTAGCTGCCCAGGGTGTTGACGCAGCGCTGCTCGCAGCCGCCGTTGTTGGGGCGGGAGCACTCGTCCATCTCTGGGCAGGGCAGGGCGGGTGAGCGGCCGGGGGGCTGCGGGCACCCCCAGGACCCCCCCCGGCACCCCCCAGACCTTTGAAGAAGTTGACGGCGAAGCCGGCCTTGTTGATGGAGCCGTCGGACACAAACTTCATCCAGAGCTTGTTGGAGGTGCTCTTGATGTCGTCGGGTTTGTCGTAGCCGCAGTAGCGGCCGATGAGGCTGCTCGAGTCGCTGCTGCCGTCGCGGATCTCCAGGTAGTCGTAGGCACAGCTGTCGTGGCGCTCGATCTGGGGACACGGCGAGGTGTCACAGGAAGGTGACACAGTCAGGTGACACAGGTGTCACAGTGAGGTGTCACAGTCGGACGTCACAGTAAGGAGTCACAATAAGGTGTCACATTAAGGTGTCACAGTAAGGTGTTACTGTGAGGTGTAACAGTATGATATCACAGTGAGGTGTCTCAGTCGGACGTCACAGTAAGGAGTCACAATAAGGTGTCATGGCTAGGTGTCACAGTAAGGTGTTACTGTGAGGTGTAACAGTATGATATCACAGTGAGGTGTCTCAGTCGGACGTCACAGTAAGGAGTCACAATAAGGTGTCATGGCTAGGTGTCACAGTAAGGTGTTACTGTGAGGTGTAACAGTATGATATCACAGTGAGGTGTCTCAGTCGGACGTCACAGTAAGGAGTCACAATAAGGTGTCATGGCTAGGTGTCACAGTAAGGTGTTACTGTGAGGTGTAACAGTATGATATCACAGTGAGGTGTCTCAGTCGGACGTCACAGTAAGGAGTCACAATAAGGTGTCATGGCTAGGTGTCACAGTAAGATGTCACAGTGTCATAGTTAGGTGTCGCAGTAGGGTGTCACATTAAGGTGTCACTGTGAGGTGTCACAATAGGGTGTCACAGTGAGGTGACACAGTAAGATGTCACAGTGTCATAGTTAGGTGTCACAGTAGGGTGTCACATTAAGGTGTCACAGTGAGGTGTCACAGTGAGGTGTCACAGTGAGGCGTCACAGTAAGGAGTCACAATAAGGTGTCACATTAAGGTGTCACAGTAAGGTGTTACTGTGAGGTGTAACAGTATGATGTCACAGTGAGGTGTCACAGGAAGGTGTCACACTATGATGTCACAATAAGGTGTCACAGTAATATGCCATAGTAAAGTGTCACAGTAAGGTGTCACAGTAAGATGTCACTGTGAGGTGGCACAGTAAGGTGTCACACTATGATGTCACAGTATGATGTCACAATAAGGTGTCAGAGTATGATGTCACCGTAATATGTCACACTATGATGTCACAGTAAGGTGTCAGAGTATGATGTCACAGTAAGATGTCATTGTGAGGTGGCACACTAAAGTGTCACAATAAGGTGTCATGGATAGGTGTCACAGTAAGATGTCACACTATGATGTCACAGTAAGATGTCACAGGAATATGTCACAGTATGACGTCACAGTGGGATGTCACAGTAAGGCGTCACAGTAAGGTGGCACAGTGAGGTGGCACAGGAAGATGTCACAATAAGGTGTCACAGTATGATGTCACAGTAAGATGTCACAGTGAGGTATCACCGAAAGGTGTCACATTAAGGTGTCACAGTAAGGTGTCACCATATGATGTCACAGTGAGGTGTCACAGTAAGATGTCACAGTAATGTGGCACAGTAAGATGGCACAGTGAGGTGGCACAGTAAGATGTCACAGTTAGGTGTCTAATTAGGAAACCACATTAAGGTGTCACTGTGAGGTGTCACAATAGGGTGTCACAGTGAGGTGGCACAGTAAGATGTCACAGTTTCACAGTAAGGTGTCACAGTGGGGTGTCACATTAAGGTGTCACAGTCAGGTGTCACAGTGGGATGTCACAGTAAGATGTCACTATTAGGTGTCACAGTCAGCCCGCCCCTGTCAGGGTAACAATTGATGCAGGCTCTGCGCAGTCACACAAGGCTGATCAATCATCTTTAATAAGAATCCCACTGTTCTTTTAAATCTTGGTTCCGCACAGCTTCACCTGATTGGCCCTTTAATTAAAGCACCATCACTACTGGCTAATTAGGAAACCACCCTTTGGTAAACAGCTCTCCATAGCACATTCCACAACAGCAGGTGCAGCAAGTTAAGATCAGAATTTCTCATTCTTTCCTCACAGCCTTTCCCAGCACGATGCCTGGGAACGCTGAGTTTCTGCCCCTGCTGCCACAGAACAGGGCTGGTTTTGTCCCAGCCTCCCCAAACCCTGACACGTGGGGAAACTGAGGCACGGAGGCGTTGCTGATGGACGCAGCAGCCCCAAGCCCACCCTGAGGGAGCACAGGGGTGAGGAGATGACCCCTGCCCAGGCTCGGGGGGACGCTGACCCACCTCGAAGGACTGGAAGGTCAGTCCCACGTGGTAGCCCTCGGACACGGTGATTTTCCAGACGCACACCTTGCTGGGCCGGTAGTCATCGGGGTAGTTGGGGGACTGGATGTGGCCGTTGTCCTTCTTCACGTCCCCCCCGCAGATGGCTGGAAGGGAGGAGCAGCAGGCTGAGCCCCCCCGGCCCTGCGCCGCCCCCCGGGCCCCGCTGCTCCCCCCTACCTTCGTAGACGGCGAAGAAACCTTTGCCCACCCAGTTGCTGCTGCTGCGGAACTCCACCCAGAGGCGGCTGTCGGTGGAGACGATGGGCTCGGGCAGCTTGTTCCCGCAGAACCTGCCTGGGGAGGAAGGCGTGCTGGGCTGCCGTGCTGGAGCCCTCCTCTTCCTCACCGCCTCCTCATCACCGCCACCTCCCCTTCCTCACTGCCACCTCCCCTTCCTCACTGCCATCTCCCCTTCATCACTGTGACCTCCCCTTCATCACCGTGACCTCCTCTTCATCACCGTGACCTCCTCTTCATCACTGCCATCTCTTCCTCAGTGCCACCTCCATTTCCTCAGCTCCACCTCCTCTTCCTCACCGCCACCTCCTCTTCCTCACTGCCATCTCCTCTTCATCACCATGACCTCCTCTTCATCACCGTGACCTCCTCTTCCTCACTGCCACCTCCCCCTCCTCATCTCCATCTCCTCTTCCTCACTACCATCTCCCATTCCTCACTGCCATCTCCTCTTCCACATCACCACCTTCTCCTCCTCCTCCTCCTCCTCCTCCTCCTCACCACCTTCTTTTCCTCACCGCTACCTCCTCTTCCTCACTGCCTTTTCCTCTTCCTGCTCACCAGCTCCTTTTCCTCACAGCTCCTTCTCTTCACCACCCCTCCTCTTCCTCCTCACCACCGCCTCCTCTTCCTCACCACCACCTCCTGGTCCCCCCGATGTCCCTTTCCAGCCTGAGGCCAAAGGCTGCTTCTCCTCCCTCTCCTCCCCCCAGCCCCCTCTGGCTTTTCTGGCTGTTTCACTTCAGCTGCTGATTCCAGGGGATTTGGGAATCCTGGGATTTGGGAAATTCATGGGATGGGACAGGATCCTGGAATGTCCCTGGGGAACATCACAGGGATGGGATTGGGATCCTGGAATCTCCCTGGGGAACATCACAGGGATGGGATCAGAATCCTGGAATCTCCCTGGGAACATCACAGGGATGGAATTGGGATCCTGGAATCTCCCTGGGGAACACCACAGGAATGGGACAGGACGCTGGAATCTCCCTGGGGAACATCCAGGGATGGGGCTGGGATCCTGGAATCTCCCTGGGGAACATCCAGGGATGGGGCTGGGATCCTGGAATCTCCCTGGGGAACATCACAGGGATGGGACAGGACGCTGGAATCTCCCTGGGGAACATCACAGGGATGGGACAGGACACTGGAATCTCCCTGGGGAACATCACCGGGATGGAATTGGGATCCTGGAATCTCCCTGGGGAACATCACAGGGATGGGACAGGACACTGGAATCTCCCTGGGGAGCAGCACAGGGACGGGACAGGACGCTGGAATCTCCCTGGGGAGCAGCACAGGGATGGGACAGGATGCTGGAATCTCCTTGGGGAACATCCAGCTCCTGGGGGTGGGACTGGGACGCCGGCACTCCCTGGGGAGAGACGCGCCAGCCAGCTGGATCGTCCACACTGGGCTCACTGGTGTGGGCTAAACTGGGAGCTCCATTCACCTCAGCAACCCCTCTGGGGGGTAATCCCCCCCTCCCCAGGACTTTGGGATGCCAGGCGGGCAGGGAGAGGGGCGGAGGGGATCCCCCGATGCCCTGCCGGCCGCGGCGCGGTCCCGGCGGGCACAGGAGCGGGCGGGAGGCCCCGGGTTGTTACCTCGCAGCGTGGCCTTTCTCCAGAACCCGTCTCTCACCTCCACGTAGTCGTACCAGCACAGCCGGCTTCGGTACAGGTCCAGGGTGGTGAAATTCAGGATGATCTAAGGGCGGGAAGGAGCGGGAGGAGCGTGGGGTGAGCTCCCCCCGCACCCATCCGCCGGAGCCGGGGGAGCCTGGTGGAACCCAGAGCCGCTCTGCCCGGGGCATCCCACCCACAAGGGGTGCTGGGGCTCGGGACACCCCAAAACACGGCTGGAGGAGGGAGAGGAGGGCTGGGAGAGGGCGGGAGCCGCCACCCCAGCAGGCAGTACCTTCTCTCCGGGGGTGACCGAGATCCTCCAGACGCAGTGCATGTGGGCAGAGTATCCATTGGGGAATTCCGGCGAGGAGAAGTTGCCCTGGCTGTCCTGGAGTGTCTCCCCACATGCTGCAGAGGGAGAAAAGCGGGGTTCAGACCCTTCAGGGAACCCCCCAGCAGCAGGGAGGGCATCACTTACCTTCACCCCCAACCCCAGCGCCCTTTTCCCACCCAAATTCCCATCCCCGAGGACCAAAAAAGACCCGCATCACCGCCATCCCCAGCCCTCCCTGGAGCGGCTCCCGGCTCCGTGGCAGCTCTCCAGGCTGCAGCCGGGGGACAGGAGCGCTGCCACGCCGCGGGGCCCGGCTCTCCGCGGCCGCGGCTGGAGCCGGCCCAGCGCTGCCATCTGCGAGCCACATGAGGCGGCCCACGGAGCTCCAGCGCGGCTGTCGGGGGGCCAAGGCGGCCGCCCCCTCCCCATCCACCCTCTCAGAGCCGGGGGCACGAGGTGAAAGAGGAATCGGTGCAAAAAAGGCCGCTTGAAACCTGGGCTCGCTGCCTCTTTCCCCTCCTCGTTTTCCAGTGGAAACAAAAGAAGGGGACGCTGGTGATCCACAGAGGTTTTCGGGGGGGCTCCTCCCTTTTTTTTTTTTTTTTGCTTTTCCTTGCTCCAAACTAATCACTTTTCCTGCTCCCCTGAAGGCGGCACGGCCGTGGGGCCCCTCACAAAGGCTTCCCTCTTCCAGGCTGCTAATTAGTTGCTGGAATTAAGCGGGAGCATGCGGGAGCCAAACTCCTTGCAGATGTTGCCAGCACAGCCCCGGAGCACGTGCCTGCTGTCGGGGGACTCGTGCCAGCCACCCCCTCCCCGCGCCCGGGACAATGCCACCGCTCATGTCACAGCCCCGGAGCCCTCGGGGGTGACAGCAGAGCGGGGACGATCTGCTCCAGCCCCGGGGGGATTTGAGGGCTCTGATGGGATCGGGATGTCCTGTCCCACCTCATCCAAACCCCTCTGGGCGCAGGAGTGGGGTGGAGGAGGCTCTGAGGAGGCTTCGCTGCCCAGGGGTGTTTGTGGGGTCAGAGGATGCTCTCAGGGATGCTCTGCTCTTGGGGGAATGGCCTTTGCAGGATTTTTCAGGGGGATGCTCTTGGAAGACCCTTTGGGGGGATGCTCTTCCCTTGAAGGATTCTTTTCCAGGAATTCTCTGGGGAGATGCTCTTTGAAGGATTTATTGGGAGATTTTTTTGGGAGATGCTCTTTAGAGGATGCTCTTTAGGGGATTCCTTTGGGGGATGCTCTTGCAGGAGGCTCTGGGGGGAGACACCCTTTGGAGGAATTTGTGGGAGATTTTTTTTGGAGATGCTCTTGGAGGATGCTCTTTAGGGGATTCCTTTGGGAGACGTTTTCTGGGAGATGCTCTTGGAGGATGCTCTTTGGGAGATGCTCTTGGGGGATTTTCTTGGCTGATGCTCTTTTGGGGGGATTATTTTTGGGGATGTTTTTGGAGGATGCTCTTTTGAGGGCTGCTCCAAGCGGATGCTCTAGAGAGGATTTTTTGGGACAACGCTCTGGGGCAATGCTCTTTTGCAGGAGTGGGAAGAGAGGGCAGCTGAGGACACCCTCACACAGGCAGATTCTGCTCTCAGCCCCCCAAAGTGGACAGAGGAAGGCACCTTTAGAAAATCCCACAGCAGTGAGGACCCCAAAACCACCGCAAACAGGGAATCCACCCAGGACAACACCACTTTTGCCAAGATCTGGGGTGAAGCCGAGGGTTTCCTGGGAAATACAACCCCGGGGGGGCTCCCCCGGGCTCTGCGTGCCCTGGGGGTGCTGGCACTCACCTGGACAGCGGTAGAGCTTGCGGGCCTGGGCAATGTCCCCCTTGCTGAGCCGTGTCCTCTGGCCGATGGCGGGCCGGACGCCGTTCACGTCGTACTTGGGCAGGATGGTGTCCAGGAAGATGCCCCTGGGGCAGGAAAGGGATGAGCCCGCCCGCCCTGCGGCCTCAGCACCGGGAAAGGATGCTAAAAACAGCCTGGCTAATTAAAGCAGCCTGGCTAATTAAAGCCTGCAGGCCGGTGAGTCAGCGGGGATGCGTCCCCAGTGGAGGTGGCTGCGGGGACAGCAATTCCCTGCTCTGGGAAGGGACCTGAGGGGTTTCACCCCACCCAGAATGCCAATGCAAACCTTTCTTGGGGGGAATTAGCTCTGTCCACAGCTGGTAACCATCCTCAGCGGTTGGGGACACCGTGCCATTGTCCCCAGGGTGTGAGGTGACACCAGGGGACGCCCCGGGCCCTACCTGGAGAAGGTGTTCCTGGCGTAGTGCATGATGCTGTCAAAGTCGTAGGTCTCCCCCAGCGACTCCACCTCCTCCGGCTCCATCTTGAGGAAGTTGTATTCCTGCCCTGAGGAGGACGGCACGGGGACACTGCCAGGGGCACCCCGACGTCGGCAGCACCCCACCGCAGGGATGAAGAGGAGGAGGAGGAGGAGGGTGAGGAGGGAAGCCCATCCCCACCTGGCTGGATGTTCTCCCGGATGATGGAGACGTGGTCATCCCGGTCGGGGCGCGTGTGCTCGTGCCAGAAGCCGATGACGTGGCCCAGCTCGTGCACCACGATGCCGAACTTGTCGCAGTTCTTGCCGATGGAGATGGCCTGGGGTCCCCCTCCTCGGCGGCCCACGTAGGAGCAGCACCTGCGGGGGAGGAACCTGCAGGTGATTCCCGGCTCTCTGGTGCGGACATCCCGGTGTTCCCCAGCCAGGAGGATCAGGTCCCAAAAAATGCTGGGCATGTGGGAATCATCCCCGACGCAGAACTTCAGGCATCCTGCCCATGTGAGGAACTCGAGCCTCAGCTCTGCCTGGAGACTGGGAGAGCTCGGCTGCTGGCACGGCACGGCCCAGCACGGCCTGGCACAGCTGCACCAGCCCCAGCTCCCGTGGCCCTGCTCCCTCGGTGCCCACCCAGCTCCCTGGAGCCATCCTCGCCCCTGAGCTGCTCTGGAGCTGGGCTCAGGGTTTGCGCCCACGCAGGGCTCCCATTCCAGGGGAAATCCTCCTCCTAACCACCATCTGCTTGGCCAGGGCCGTGCCCCGACGTGTGAAGATGCTGAGCTCGTCCAAACCCCTGTTTCCTTTGGCGCCAGCCCCGCTGCAGGCCCGGGCTGGTGCCGCGCCACCGACCTCATCCCCCGGCGGCGAGCGCCGAGCTCGGCACCTCCTGCACCCCAAACAGCCGCATCCCCCCGCAAAACCAAGCCCCAAAGCGCTGGGCCAGCTGCTGGAGCAGCCCCGCACGTACCCACAGGGGCGGTAGGTGAACACGATGTAGCTGTCCTCGTCGTTGCGCTCCAGGAAGGTGACACAGGTGTGCTTCTCCCAGTGGCGCATGGCCTGCCGGAAGATGGCTCGCTGGCTGCCTGCGGAGGGGCGGCGGGGGGGTCAGCCCGGCGGGGAAACTGAGGCACGGCGGGGCCGGACGCCCCTCGGCTGGCTGTCACTCACCGCTGAAGTTGCCGCTGATGACGTAGGGGATGACCCCGTCCGGCCACACTCGCTCCGGCCGGGACGTGGCGGCGCGGCGGCTCCGTGCCCGGCCCCGGCGGTGGAAGAGCTGCAGGTCCTCCTCGTCCAGGGCGATGTCACCCAGGAAGGCGGCTGGGAGGGGAGGAAGAGGTGTGAACCCTCCGCTGTGGATCCCAAATCCCATCGGGTGCCTCTCCCCAGCCCCTCCACACCTGGCAAGCCCCGAAGATGAAGGCAAGCCCTTCCTCCCCCTCCTCCTCTTCCTCTCCCTCTCCTTCAGCTGAGCGTGGTGCTGGCCAGGCCCCCCCACTCCCCAGCAGCTGGAGCCAGCCCCGCTCTCACATCTGGATCGCATAAAACCCATCCATCACTTTTTAGGGTTTCTATTATTATTTGTGTTGCAAAACTGCCTTTTTCCCTCCCGACTTTTGCTGGCTTCAGGACCCCCTTCCTGCCCGGCTCTTGCCCCCCAGCCCGCTGCGAGCTCCGGCAGCCCCAGGGCGCTCCAAGCCGCGGCCTCTGAGTCATGTGCCAGCGCGGAGCGGAGCCATACGGGCCGGGAAGCTCCCGCTGCGCCCGCGGCCCGCAGGAGCGGGGCCGGCCGTCTGCCGGGGCCGGGACCCCCCTCCAGCGCCAGGGGATGCTGCAGCATCGCGGGGCTGCGGACATAACCCCGCTCACCACCTTCCTCCTCCTCTCCGCCGCCCATTCCGGGGCTCGGGGCCGCGGGGCACACGCGGCTCCCGGCGCTTGGCCGGCCCCGAGCCCCGGGGACGCCGGGGCTGCCCGAGGTCAGGCCGCGGCTCCCGAGGTGGCCGCAGTGGGGTCGGGGCTCCTCAGCGGTTTTGGGGGTATCTGGGGAGCGCAGAGGGTGCCTGGCACCCCCTGGCCTCGCCGTGCCTGGGGAAGGGCAGTGGGGTGGCCGGAGTGGGGTGGCCGGAGCAGCTCGGGGGACGAGGGCGAGCGGAGCCAAGGTCGCGCTCCGAGCAGTTAGCAAATGGATCCCAAAAGAGCCACTAATTATGAAGGCAAGGCGGGACAATTAGGATAACCCGGAGAGGTCCAGAAAGCCGGCACGGGGTGAGAGGAACAGCCATGGGACCGGAGGAGCAGAGGATCCCGTCCCTCCCACGGCGCCGAGCCCAAAGCTCGCTGCAGCGGCTGTGGGAGTGCTTTGGGGTGAAGGAGCCGCCTTTTGGGGCTGTCCCCAGCGCTGACCGGCGGGTGAATCCCATCGGGGGAAGCTCCGGGGTGGAGAGCAGACCTGCGGCAGCGCCGAGGGAAGAGCAAACAAGCCGGGGCCGGCACCTCCCCTGGCAGCGACCTGCGGCTGGCACGGCCAGGCTGCAATTTGAGGGCAGAGCAGAGGCAGGAGCCGGCCCCGGCCTCCCCACACCCTCCCCGGGGCCGGGAGAGACGTGTCCGAACGGGCAGCGCGGGGGAGGACCAGGGCCGGGGAGCAGGACGAGCATCCCGTGCCAAGAGCCGCATGGAAAGACAAGGGAAAGTAAGCTCGCTTACAGCCGAGCAAGCGCCGGCGGAGCCAAGTGATATAGAAACCATATGTGAGGGATTTGGGAGACGTGAGAGAGCCGGGCAGGCCAGCCCGGCGAGGGGGGGCCGCGTTTCCCGGAGGTTTGAGGCGGCTGGGCTCCCCCAGAAGCCCCCAGGCCGTGGGGTGGTGGCTCCCGGCAGGGCCGCGGGGCGATCCCTGCACGGACACGCCGGGGCCAAGCCCAGAGTGCGGGATTGAGAAATTCCAGGTTGGTTTGGGCTCCGCTCACGGCCTCCTCCCACTCGCTGCCCGTGCACCCCTGGAATGAGGTGACACGCGGGGGATTTGGGGGGGCTCTGCTCACCAAAAGCCCCCAGACTCTGCAAAGCTCCCCAGGGGGCTCCCTGGGGACACTGCCACGCTGCTGCCACTTGTCCCTTCCCTGCTCGTGTGGGAGAGGTGGAGGGGACTCCCTGCAAGTGAGGGGGACCCCCTGCAAACGGGGGGCTCTTGGCAGGAGGGGTCCCAGCCCTCTGCTGGGCACAGCCTGGGTCAGAACAGGGGAGAACACCCCCTGAGGGGGGTCACACCCCCAGCAGCCATTCCCTGCAGCACATCCCCTCACCCGCCAGGGCACGGTGCCCAGGAGACCCCAAACCAGGGGACACAGCCACCGCTGGGGGTGTCGTGGTGCCCCTGTGCCGCGGGGGCTGCTCCCTGCTCAGTCACAGAGCCCTGGGGCAAGGTCCGAGCCGCGGCGGTGCCAGCGGGGGGATGCGGTGCCAGCGGGATGCCAGCTCCAAGGCCAGGCGTGGGAGCAGCCAGGAGTGAAGCAGGGGAGAGGGGGATCACCCCAGCTCCATCCCTGCCGCCCCCAGAGCGCAGGCAGCCTTCGGGAGCCGCTCCCACGGAGCTCTTCCCCCTCCGCAGCCGGGAGATAGCTCAGCCCTCCTCTGTTGTTTGACTTTTTGTGCTGTGTTTTCTTTCGGGTTCTCGGAACGGTGACGTAACCCCGGGGCTGAAGCTTTAGACAAACAAGGTTTTTCATTCGGAGCCGGGCCAAACCCCTCAGCACCCCATCCCGATCCTACAGGCACCTCCTGGGTCCCCCTGCAGGGTCCCTCTGCTCCCTGCCCGGGATGCAGGAGCTCAGCATCCCCCCGGGCAAGGTGAGCCGTGCAGGGGGCAGCCACGGGCCTGACCTCTCTGGCGTCACTGGGATTTTGGGATGAGCCTGACCTCGGGCCCCACCAAGGTTGGGAACAGAGCTGCAGGAGAAATCTGATAAAGCAGGCGCTGGGAAGGGGCCGGGGCACGAACTCGGTGTTCTGGTGAGCCGGGAAAAGCAAACAGAGCCCCGGGGAAGCCTTGGCAGGGCAGCGGCAGACAAACAGCACGGGGTCAGATTCCAGGGCAGTCTGGGGCACAGGGGGCTCCGTGCGTGGTGCAGGGCAGGGGGGACCCTCACCCCTGCCAGGGTCCCGCCAGAGGGTGGGAAAGGTCCTCATCCTCCTGTGGGTCTCACCAGCTCTTGAAGACACTGGGCAGGAGGGACCCTCACCCCTGTGAAGATCCCAGCAAAGGGCACCAGGTGGGAAAGACCCTGAGCCTTGTGCAGGTCCCAGCCCTGTGCAGGTCCCACCCCTGTGCAGTTTGAAGGTTCCTGAGCAGGAGGGATTCTCATCCCTGTGGGTGCCAGGAGCCCTTCAAGGGCACTGTGCAGGGTGGGCCCAGCCCAGCATTCCCTCAGCGCCTCAGCAGCTCCATCCCAAATCCCCGTGCGAGTCCCGAGCATCCCTCCCTGCTCAGGCAGGATTTGGGATGTGAAGGAAGCAGGGATTGAACGGCTCTGCCCCTGCCGGGAACGGGATGGAAGCGAGATCTCAAATAGGTGCGTCCCGGCCTCAGCCGAGCTGCCGGGTTGAAAAGCCACGGAGCCACCGGAGCAGCATCCCACTGGCTCTCGGAGCCCTTAAATATGCGAGGAATGCTCCTCGCACCGCCCCTCGCCCCCGCACGCCGGCCCAGCTGCGCGGCAAAACACGCCGGGGCCGCGGCCCGACGAGAGGGGACCCCTCTGCTCCGGGGGTCCCCCCGGCCCGGGGGTCTGCGCTGCTGGGGGGGTGCGGAGGTGGGAGGACGCGGAGCATCCCGGGGGTTTGGGGCGGGGGAACAGCAGGGTCCCCGCAGGGAGAGCCCGGGGACAGACGGAGGGGAAGCAGCTCCTCCTGCCCCCGGCACCGGCGCGGCCCCTCTGCCGGTGCCCCTCGCCGGCGGCGGGAGAGAGGGAGAGAGGGAGAGAGGGAGAGAGGGAGAGAGGGAGCGGGGGAGCCGCCAGCCTGTAAACGCCGCGGCGAGGAGTATTTGCTTTCCCAGAGCACCTTCCGAGCAGCACAGCAGGCACAAAGCAGGAATTCACGCCTCGGAGGCCAGGCTGGGAGCCAGGCCGGATCACGGCCCCTGTGCGGGCTTGGGGAAACTGAGGCACGGGGGGGATAGAGCCACTCAGCACCACGGGGCACCCCCCCAGAGCTCAGACATCCGTCACTGCCATCCCCCACCTCCTGCTTCCCGGCGGGAGCATCCTTATCCCAGCTGGTGGGTTTGGGGTGCCCAGGGCTGTGCCAGCACCGGGCACAGGGCACCCAGCAGCTGGGCACGGCAGAGAGGCTCCAGTACAACATCCAGGGCGGAGGGATGATCCCAATCCCGAATTCCCTCGGGTGCAAAGCACATCCTCCCTCCTCCAATGCTTCCCTGAGCACCCACAGCCAAATTCCCTCCCCAGCCCTGGGCAGCGGCGCTCAGGCTCCAACCAAGCCCTGCGTCTGCTCCAGGCCATGGAATAAGCACCGTGGAGCCTCGAATAAACATCCCCGGCAGCAAACAAATTCAAACAAATTCCAGGGGCAGGAAACGTCCACGGGGGCAGGCTGGGAGTGGGAGGGATGTTGGAGCGCTCCAGGGGAGCCTTTTCCTTCTGCTCCTCTTCCGTGACAGCAAAAGGAGGAAAAAGCCTCCTCCAGGGCTCGTTGTGGAGGATGCCAAGCCTGAGGCACGCCGGAGCCCCGGGGTGGAAGGAGCCGTGTGCAGGGAGCAAGGTCTCCCTGCGTCCCCTCTGCAAAGCCAGGTCACCGAGGAAAACACATCCCGCGCCAAGAGCACCAGCCCCTGTGAAAGGGAGAGCTGCTGCAAAGGAAAATATTTGGAAATTGCACTGCCAAGGGGATGTCAGGGGGGTTGTTGTCACTTTGGAGAGGAGCCTGGTGGCAGCAGGAACAGGGAATGGAGAGGGGGACGGGCCCTGACACCCAGCTCCACACACGTGGGGCACCCCGGGCTCTCCTGTCCCTGCCTCTGGCTCTGCCAAAGGGCTCCCAGACCTCTGGGCATCCTCCCCGGGGCTCTGGCTGTAAACATCCCCCCTGTTGTGCTTCCTGTCCTCACAATCCCCCCTCCCAGCACACCTTAATCCCTTCCCGAGCCTGCTCCCAGCTCCCTGACAATCCCTCCTGTGGCTCGGGAGTTCCCACTGCCTTCCCAAGAGCAGTTTGCCACCCCAAGTTTGCCCCCCAAGTTTGCCACCCCAAGTTTGCTACTCCAAGTTTGCCACACCAAATTTGCCATCTCAAGTTTGCCACCCCAAGTTTGCTACTTCAAATTTGCCGTCCCAAATTTGCCATCCCAAGTTTACCACACCAAGTTTACCACACCAAGTTTGCCACACCAAGTTTGCCACTCCAAGTTTGCCATGCCAAGTTTGCCACTCCAAGTTTGCCACTCGAAGTTTGCCACTCCAAATTTGCCACTCCAAGTTTTCACTCCAAGTTTGCCACCCCAAATGTGCCATGCCAAGTTTGCCACCCCAAATTTGTCACCCCAAATGTGCCGGCAGTGACTCCCGCAGCCTTGGCCAGGTGATGAGCGGGACCTCCGCTTCCCACGGCTCGGCGGGATGCACTGCGAGCCTTTTTCTCTCCAGAGACCTCCAGGACTCCTCAGCACAGCCACGGGCAAGCGGAGGACACGTCGTTGCCCGGAAAACACCCTTCCCGGGCAGAAATTTCGGGGAAACCTCGCGGCGAGCCCTCCTCCCTCCCCTCACCGCATCCCCTCCCGGCTGCTTTGTTCTCCCCGGCTCTCCCCGGGGCCTTCCCGGCCATGTGTTTCCCAGCCCCGGATAAAGCCTCAGGAAGCGCCGTCTCCCTCCTGGGCACGACCCGCCGGCGTGAATCAGCAGCCGAGGCGTTTCCCAGGAGCCGGGGAAGGGAGGGCAGCGAGGAGCGAGCCCCCGGCCCCGCCGTGGCACCCCGGGCCCCGCCGGAGGATGCCGCCGCGCCGAACGGGTGATTACACAAAGATAAAGCAGATCCCGCGATCGGCCTGAGATTTCCAAGGTTTGCCGAGCCCTGAACCGCAGGCCTCCCGCCGGCCCCGGCTCCGCGGGTGGATTTTTACCCGGCATGAATAAGTGACATATAACGGCTGGAAAATATTTTTGGGCAGCCTGACAAGTGTGACTGCAACCAGTAGCCTGGGCTGGCTACGCCTGGAAAGTGTAATCTAGGTGAAATCCCAGCGGCTGGAGAGCTCCAGGCACGGCTGGGAAGCTCCTGCAGGGGCGAGAGGGGGGCTCAGACCCCCAGCCCCATCCGTGGGTCCCGTGCCTCTGCCACGCAGGTGATGCTGAGCTCCCCGCGGGAGTTTGGGAGAGCAGATCCCCCCAAACACCCACTCTGGGGGGCTGTGTGAGCCCCCAAGGGCTCTGCACCCCCGTGTCCCTCTCCCCAAGGGTGCTGAATGTTGGACAGGAGGGTTTCAGCCCCCCAGTTTAGCCAAGCACCCCAAAATGTGGGTGTGGAGCAGACCGGGGATACAAGACGGGCTCAATCCCATTCCCCCGGTGCTGGGGGCACCCAGGGGGTCCCGGCTCCCATCCCCAAACCGCCCAGGCAGCCCCGGCTCGCCGGGATGAGGCAGAGCGAGCCCTGGGGCCGCTGTCCCAGCGCAGCTGGGGGCGCTGGGAGCCCTTCCAGCCGCCTTTCCCAACCGGAGATCCGACCCGGATCTGACCCGGCGGCCGCTCCCGGGCACCGGGAGCTGACCGGGTGAAGGGAAAGCGGGGCCGCGGCCGGTTCCTTCCTGCCCGGCTGCCCGGGGGCTGCTCCAAGGGCTGCATCTCCCAGCGGTTTCCCGTTTTGGCATCCTTGGAAGCGACGCGGCGGCACGGGAGGCTCTTCCCCTTCCGCTGGCACCGCTGCAGACGGGTGGCATCAGCGGGGTGGCCGCGGGCAGCCGGTGGCCTCAGGATACCTCTGGCACGAGGAGCACAAATCCCTCTCCCGGTGTTTTCCCTCCCCGGAGCCGCGGCGGTGGCAAAATTTCGGTGCTTGGACGTTTCTGGCACTGCTTAGAGCTCGGGGTGGGGGTCTCAACACCCCAAAGCTGAACCGAAGGGATTTCGGGGGTGGGGGGAGATCAGGAGGATGCCAGGGAAATTTGAATTTCATCATCTCGGCCCTGTGGAGCCAAAAGAGGGTGAATCCCCGGCTCCATGCGTGGCAGGGCCTGATCCCCTCCCCGCCCCCCACCCCCGGCTTAATTAATTAAATTAATCCCATCAGGATATCATAACGGCAGGACGGGAATGGCGAGGGGGCGACAGGCGGCCCCAAGGGGTCTCGGGGTGCACAGGAGCGGGGCGAGGAGGGGACAGCGGTGGAACCGGGGGAAGCCTCGGCCCCGCGGCTCGGCTGGAGGAAGCGGGAGCCGGGGGAAGGCTCCAGCCGGCTCTGCCCGGACGGTTTTGCAAGCCTTGCTGTTTCAGCCCGGGAGGGCAGGAAGGGAAGGATTTTTGGCCAGAAAAAAGCCCTCGTGTAGACAGAGTTATATCAACAGCCGCCTCGCAGCGCAGACAATGCCAGTACAGAGAAACGTGATCCCCCGCCAGACCCCGGCCCTCGCGCCGGGCTCAGCCCCGCGCGGCCCTCCCGTGCCTCAGTTTCCCCCTCCCCAAATCCTTCCATCGCCTTCAGCGCGCACCGGGAGACGGGGATTTGCCCCCCGCAGCAGCCAGTGTGCTCCCAGCCCTCCCAAAACCCGGGGAGCAGCTCCGAGCCCCCTGTCCCGGCACGGGGGGACCCCAGCCCGTGGGGGCACCTCCCGGGGGTCCCAGCGGGGCGAGCTTTGGCTGCGGGCTGGGGGAGAGGAAAAAAACCAGGGGTCAGGGATGGGGGGTGGCGCGGGGGTGCGGGATGGGTCCTGCTCTGCGGCGCCGTGGGATGGAGAGGGGGGCTGGCATGGGGGGCTGGCATGGGGTGCTGGGGGCTCCCCGCCGCCTTTGACAGCTCCCAGTGCAGCCAAGAGCGGGGAGCGAAAGCGGGGCGCGGGGCCAGCCCCCCCTGCTCCTCACCCTAAGCACAACCAGCTGCATCCCGGAGCGGGACCGGCCGCTGCTCCCCCCGAGCCCGGGACTGCCCGGGACTGCCCGGGCCCGGCGCGGCGGAGCCCAGTTCGGCCGTGCGGAGCCCCGAAGAGCGTGCGGGGCACGCTCGCAGCCCCCGCACTCCTTCCCGCACTCTTTCCCGCACTCCTGCCCGCAGCCGCGCTCCCGCGGCCCCCGCGCTCCCCTTTGTCCGCCCGCCCGCCCCCCGCCGCGCATCCCCCCGCTCCTACCGGCTTTGCAGGGGTCCTTGTAGTCCAGGGGCTCCTCGTCCTCCTCCTCTTCCTCCAGCACGTAGGAATAGTCCGGAAAGCGCAGGGCCCGGGCCAGGAGCAGGCAGAGGAGCAGCCCGCAGCTCCGCAGCCCGGCCATGGCTCCGGCCGGCGTTTTTTTTTCCTCTCTTCCCTCTTTCCTTCCCTTCTTCGCTTTTTTTTTTTTTTTTTTCCCTCCCTCTCTCCCCCTTCTTTTTTTTTTTTTTTTTTTTTTTTTTTTTTTTTCCCCCCCCCCTCCCCCCCTTTTTTTTTTTTTTTTTTTTTTTTTTTTTTTTTTTTTTTTTTTTTTTTTAGGGAAATGAGATCTGGCGGGGGCGGGTTCAAGCGCGGAGCTCGGCCCCTGCAGCCCCGGGCGCAGGGCTCGGAGCGGGGCCAGCGCCGGGGGGGCGGCGGGGACGGGGACGAGGACCTGGCCCGCAGCCCCCGCTGCTGCCCCTCCGCAGCCCCCGGGCCCGCTCCTGCACGCCCGGGGCCGGGCTGGCCCGTCCCGTCCCGTCCTGCACCCCCGGGTCCCGTTTCGTGTTCCCCGGTACCGCTCGTGCTCTCTCCGGTACCGTCCCGTACCCCGGTACCGACCCTGCCGAGCCGCCCCGCTCCCGTTCCATTCCCCGGTACCGACCCTGCCGAGCCGCCCCGCTCCCGTTCCATTCCCCCGGTACCGACCCTGCCGAGCCGCCCCGCTCCCGTTCTATTTTCCCCGGTACCGATCCCGGTCTCCCCCGCTCCTGCTCCGTTTTCCCCGGTCCCAAACCCACCCCCGCCCCCCAGAACCGGTCCCTCACCCGCTGCTCCGTCTCTCCCGGTGTCTCTCCTGCCCCACTCCGGTCCCACCCGGTGTCCCCAGCCCCGTTCGTGGCCCCCCTCGGTCCCGTCTCGCATTCCCCGGTACCGATCCAGAGCCCCCATCAGGCCCTGGATCATTCCTGGCCCCCCAACATTCCCAGGACACAAATTCCACATCTCCCAGCGCCCCTCTGTCCCCTTCGGTGCCACCCGTGTCCCCAGCACCCCCAAATGACCCAGCCCCACACCCGTGTCCTGCTCTGGCACCCCAAATTCCCACCCACATTCCCAGCCCTGGACTCCCAGTCCTGCATTTCTGCTTCTTCACCCCTCATCCTGCACCCCAAATCCTGGCCAGCACCCTGAGGACTGCAGGAGCACCCCAGGAGCTGGGAAAGCACCCTGGGAATGGTGGGGAAGGAGCCTGGGGGCAGGATGGGCACCCCAGGAGTGGGATGAGCACCCCAGGAGCGGGATGAGCACCCCAGGAGCGGGATGGGCACCCCAGGAGTGGGATGAGCACCCCAGGAGCGGGATGAGCACCCCAGGAGCGGGATGGGCACCCCAGGAGTGAGACGAGCACCCAGGAAGGTTGGGCGATGGAGAAGCACCCCAAAATCTGGGCCAGCTCCCCAGGAAGGGTGGCCAAGCACCCCAAAAGGGGGATGTCCACCTCGGGGAGGGTGTGTGAGCACCCTGGAGGGGGTGTGTGGGCACCCTGAGCACCCTGGGCTCAGGATGAGCACCCCAGGAGCGGGGTCAGCCCCTCAGTGAGTGCCTGGGGAGCAGAGGGAGCCCCCAGGGCGATCCCAGCCCCCAGGGGTGGCCAGGGCACAGAGACACAGCCCTGTCCCCGTGCAGTGGCCCTGCCTGGGACATTCCAGCCTGGCAGTGCTGCAGTGGGATCTGGCTCATCCCGTGCTGCTCCTGCAAACCCATCCCTCTCCTCTCACAGCGCTCCCAGACTTGCAGCAATTCATTTTTCAGGACTTTAAGTGTTTCCTGTGTCTGATGACCTCCACAGGGACACTCTGGGTGACACCAGCATCCAGGCTCCGCTCCTTCCCTGCCCTCCAAGCCCCCAAATCCCCTTTCCCTCCACTTTTGGGGATCCCCTGCACCCAGGGCCTGGCTAGTTCCTCCCAGGAGTGACGGAGTCTCCTTCACCCTTATCTCTGTGTCCTTTTCCTGCCCCACCAGGATCATCCCAGGACGTTTTCCTCCTTCCCCCTTATTGCAAAACCCGCATCCAGCAATACTTTCCTCCTCAAAGTAGATAAATAAACCCTGAAGAAGCAGAGTGACGCCGTGTCCCCGCTCTGCCCCCGCCCTCACATCACACAGCGCATCCCAGGGACGGGAATTTGGGGAGCACCCGCTGGATTCCACTCCCACCTCGAGCCCTTCTCCCAGGAAAACAAACAAGCTTCTGGAACACTTCTTGTTTGCATCCTGCGCTGGGGCTGGGGAGGACGTTTGCGGGCCGAGCCCCTGGGTGATGTCCATCCATGATGCCAGGGTCCAGCCTTGCTTTCCCCCCGGAGATCTCCCCTTTCTCACGGAGCGCTCCGGGGGAGCTGAGCCTCGCCGAGGAGGGGAGGAGCGCCCCAGGAGGTGCTTTTCCCAGCGAGGAGGCTTTTCCCAGCCCGGCTTTCCCACGGCAGGCTCGGCTCCCGGGAGCCTGGAGGCCGCTGGCCACCAGCGTGGCAAGCTGCAGCCCTACCTGGAAAAGGAGCAGGGCACCCCGGCCGGCCTGAGCACCAGGATGGGAATGCCCTCGTGCCAGGAGCCCTGGGTGGATGTCACCTGGCACGGGCACGCGGATTCCAGCGCTCCTAGCTCAGCCTGCCCGCCCTGCAGGGCTTCCTTGGCATCCTGGAATGTCAGGTGGGCGATGCCAGGGCCTGGCACCGGCGCAGCCGTGAGGGTGGGGGACGCTGGGAGCTGCCAGGAGCATTCCTGGGTGCCATCCTCAGCTCTTCCATCCCCAAAACCTCCACAGCAAAGGGCAGCCCGGGGCGTTCCCAGCGCCTTTTCCCCCACGGAACCGGGATCGGTGACCCCTGGGAGACCCCTGTGCATGGGATTGTCCCCTGTGGCCACTGTGACACAACCCGGGGGGCTGGAGGGTGGCAGCTCCTCTTCCCAGTGAGGGGATCCCCCATTCCCAGCACCTTTTACTCTGATTTCCCCTGCCAGGACCCCCGAGGTCCCCACAGCACCGCAAACCTCTGGAAATCGGGATACGGGAATTATTGCACAAGGATCTGGTCCTGCCAACTTTCTGTCACCTCCTGCATCCGCTCCGGCCTTGGGGGGAGGCTGAGGGGGTCTGGGGGTCAGGGAGGGTTTGGGAGGGGACACCCCGGAGCTGCAGGAGGCCCTGGATGGTGCCCCAGCTCCCGGCCAGCTGCAGCTGCACCTTCCCAGCAGGAGCAGCTCCCTGGTGCCAGGAGGGGAAAGGGGGCTGGGCCCAGGAGTGGGGGCACTGGGGGGCTGGTGGTCCTCACTTTGGGGCTGGTGGGCTCCCGTTCCTGGGGATTGGATGGGCTGCTCCCTGTTTGTCTCAGCCCCAGGCCAATGTCCTGATCCCAATAACCCCTGGTCCTAATAATGCCAGAATCCCATCCTAGTAAAGCCTGATCCCAATAAAATCATGGTCTGTGTAACTCCTGATCCTGATAGAACCAGCATGTCGGTCCTCATAGTGCCTGATCCCCACAACACCCGATCCCAATATCACCAATATCCCAGTCCTAACAGCTCCTGATCCTAATAACACCAACATCCTGACCCAAATAATTGCTGACCCCAATAATTCCTGATCCTAACAGTACCAGCACTCCTGTCCTAATAACACCTCAGCCTAATAATGCCTGATCCCAACACCATCTCCCTCATCCCAAAAATCCCAATAATTCCCAATTCTCATAATGCCTGATCCTGATAACTCCCGATCCCAGCAGCCTGTCCTAGATCACCCCAGTGCTAATGATCCTTTCGGCGTGGCTGACTCCAGGAATAGCTCCCAGACCTGGTTCCTGCCCTGCTGCTTTATTGCAGCCTGGCAGAGCACAGACCCATTTTTCAGGCCAGCCTGGCAGCAGGATGGACCAGCTCAGGTCAGGCAGCCAGGCTCAGGGGGCCCTCAGCGAGCCCCAGTCTGTGGCTGTGACAGAAATTCCCCCAAAATCCGAGCCCGGAGCCCCTCAAGGCGTTTTGAAGGCAGGGGGAAGGCGGGAGCTGGCGGGAGCGAAGAACTGGAACGGAGAATTGTGTTTTCTTTAAATGTCATGTTTTTTTAAGCTCATTTTTGCACTTGGGTTTGGCGAAGCTGAGAAGACTTAAGTGACAAACCAGCTGTCCCCCGGCACAGCGCAGACACCCCCGCCCCGCCCAGGGCCCCGCGCCCGCAGCCCCCCCCGCGCCGACCCCCTGACCCCTCCCCACCCCCCGCACCCCAAAATTTGGGTGGGGGGCGCGGGGGCGGCCGCGGAGGGTGCTCCCAGCGGGGCTGTGCCTGTCGGGGGCGCTGCGAGGCAAAGCTGGCGCTGCGGGGGCGTTGCTGGGGGGTCCCGCGGCCCCCTGCCCACCCCGCGGGGCTAAGCCCAGTACACCGGGAGGAGGCGGCACAGGATGCCCGCCGTGGTGCCCAGGAGGGAGCGGTCAGCCAGGGGCACGGAGATCCTGTCCTCAGCCTGCACAGGGTGGGGACAAAGCACATTCTTCATCATCATCTTCATCATTGCTCCCCTCAGGGAGGGGCTGGGCAAGCACTGAGCCCCCCTGAGCCCCCTGGCCCAGCCCGGTCCTCACCTGGCGGCGCTGGAAGGTCTCGAGCACCGTGTCCAGCCCCGGGATGTTGTCCCTGTCCACGCGGGTCACGTAGCAGGCGCGGTGCAGCCGGGCTCTGTAGCTCACCAGCAGCTGTTGGAAGCCAAACCCGGCTCAGCCCCATGCCATCTCCCCCTCCCCGTGTCCCCAGAGCCCCCCACTCACGTTCCTGTAGTCATAGATGACCGTGGCCGCGTTCCCGTCCCCGCTGTCCAGGTAGAAAGTGGCCGTGTCCTCTTCCCAGGCCGCTCCGGCCCACACCCTGCCCCGCAGGACCTGGAGGGGACCGAGGGGGCATCTCAGAACCTGCAGCAGCCCCCTCCCCTCCCCCGGGCGTGGGGGTCCCTCCGGACGGGGGTGCCCACTCACGGTGTCGGCGCGGCGCTGCTCCACGCTCAGCCACATCAGCAGGGCGCCGGCGATGATCAGCACCAGCAGCACCACCACGACCACGGCGATCAGCAGGCAGCGGAGGCGGCCGCAGCCCAGCAGCTTGCGGGGCAGGTAGCACAGCAGCCGAGGGACGAAGCACAGCGACTTCTTGAGGCAGCCGGAGCAGCTGGCGCAGCCGGGGCACTTGGGGCACTTGGGGCACTTGGGGCACTGGCAGCACTTGGGCAGGCAGCAGCACTTGGCGCAGCACAAGCTGCATTTGGTGCAGCACTTGGCGCAGCACGTGGCGCAGGGCAGGCAGCAGCCGGGGCAGCAGCAGCCGTTCCCCGAGTCCTGGGGATGAGGGGAGAAGGGCTCAGGGCGTGGAGGAGGGAGCTGGGGGGTGGGATTGCAGCTCTCATCCCGCTGCCCCTGGGCACTGGGGATGCAGCAGGCCACGGGCCAAACCCCCATCCCGGGCACTGGTGCCTTGCTGGGATGAACTGGGCAAAGCCCTGTGCCCAGCTGGCTGCAGGGACCCCGCGGTGTGGCAGTGCCACCCAGCAGGGACTCACCTCCTCTTCAAGCACCACCTGCTTCATGCTGCTCTCCATGGCCGCCTCCTCCTCCTCCTCCTCCTGCTCCCATTCCCAGCCCAGCCTGGCTGCAGGGACTGGGAATTTTATATCGGGGCGCTGGGGTGGGGACCCTGTGAAGGGTTTGGTGGCCTTGGGGCGCAGCCAGGCCCTGGCATGTGACCCACTCCAGTGGTGTTTGCTGAGCGCCCGCTCCCAGCTGGATCCCCCTGGGAACCTGCTGCTCGAGAGGCTCCGAGGCCACCGGGTCAAGGACCCTTGTCCCCAGGCTCGGGGACTCCTCTGCTGCCCAGGAGCGAGGTGGCAGGGCCAAAGCAAACCCTCCAGGGTGGAGCATCCGGCCGTGGCCGTGCCCGAGGCCAGAGCTGGCTCGTGTCCCTTTGCCAGCTCGGGCACCTGCAGCTGCTTGGTGTGGCAAGGAACAAACAGGACATTGAAAATTTCCTGTAATCCGCGGGGATGGGGTGGGAACGGGGTCACCGCGGTGTGGGGAGTGTCCCTGGCCCTCATTGCTGCTGAGGCTGCTCGGACACCGCTGCTGGTGGCCTTTGGGGCTGGCAGAGGTGCCCACGGTGCGGATTCTTTTGGGGTGAGGGGGTCCCAGCTCTGGCATGTCCCCCCTTAGGTGGGAGGGGGACACTGCTGAGCCTTGGTTTTGTTCATCCATGAGCCCTTCCTGCACCTGGGACCCCTCCAGCCACCCCTGAGGCCCCCAACACCCCCAACACCGACTGGGGGGTGAACGCTGCCTCTTTTCCCAGGGAGTCAAGGGCCACGGGAGTCCCTTGAGTGGCTCCTGTTTGCTCTGTCCCCATGGGAGCCCTTATCACCTTCCTGGCCCACAGCACCCTCTTGACCCAGCTCCTTATCATGGTCAGGGTTTTTGGGAAGCTGCTGGCTCTGAGTCAGCACATGGAAACCTGCAGTGTCCCTCCTGTTCCCAGCAAAGTGTCACCCCCGGAGCTGTGACCCTGCTCTCTGCCTCTGGCAGTGATTTTGGGGACAACACTGGGTTTACAGCTCTGGAAAGATCAAATCACCTCCCAGGGGTCTCTTTTTCCCCTCCCAGCCACGCTGCTCCTCTGTTTTTCAGTGCAGCACTTGGAAGTAGCCCCAAAGGCTGCTTCCAGCTGATGAGGGGGGAAGAGGGGCTGGAATGGATTGGAAAAGGGGGAGGATGGGGATGGGAGTGTGGGGGAGCTGGAACTGGAGCAAGAGGATCATGGTGAATGTGGGCAACCCCTGCTTCCCACTGGGGACGTGGCACAGTCCCTCTGTCCCCACCTGCACGAGGAGGGGACAGGGTTGGGAACGTTTCCTGAAGGGCTGGAAGTGAAGAGGTGGCTCCTTCATCCTCCAGACTGGGGGGACACAGGTGGGGACACGGGCAGGGACAATGGGAGGGCACAGGTGGGGACACTGGGGGAGGACACGGGCGAGGACAATGGGAGGGCACAGGTGGGGACACTGGGAGCACTGTATTCATTTCTGCTGCTCCCCCCGTGTTTGATCCCTCCCAACATCAGGAATTCCCCTCCCCACCCTGCACCCCACAAGGGGACACCCCTGGGACACCGTGTCCCTGTCCCCAGCACCCAGGAAAGGGCAAGAGCACACTTGGAGGCGGAGGGCACAGCCTTTACTTTGTAGACAGAAGCAAATCCCAAAGCAAATCCCAGTTTTTTTAGGGCCAGGGCAGTGGGAAAGCCGCGATGCCAAGCGACAGTGGGTGGAGCACCCCCGTGGCGGGGTGGGGACGAGGAGGAGGAGGAGGAGGAGGAGGAGAGATTCCCGCCTGGAAGGGGACAGTGGGGGACAGTGGCATCCCCGTCTCGCTGTCGCATCCCGCTGGAGCCGCTGCTACGCCCAGAACACGGGCACGGCGCTGCAGAGGATGTTGATGGTGGTGCCCAGGATGGAGCGGTCAGCCAGGGGCACGGCCTTGTCCCCAGCGTCCTCACCCTGCGGGACACAGAACGGGGCAGAGCAGCCGCCCTCGGCAGCCGCAGTGTCCCCTCCGAGGGGACAAACCCCCAGCCCCACATTTCCCGGGCCGTGCTGAGCCCGGTGCCGCAGCTGGGCGGTCACCGCTCACCTGCCGGCGCTGGAAGGTCTCGGTGACAGCGTCCAGCCCCGGCATGTTGTCCTTGTCCACGCGGGTGATGTAGCAGGCGCGGCCACGCCAGGACCTGTAGCCGACCAGCAGCTGCGGGCAGACAGAGCCTGCTGAGCCCGGCGCGGGGCTGCGGCCGTGCCGCGGCTCCCCGGGCCCCCCCGCACCTTGCCGTAGTCGTACACCACGGCTGCCGAGGCGTTGGGCCCGTCCCGCACCGCGAACGAGCCGCTCCTTCCCGTGTGGCTCACGGCCAGCTCCTGCGGGCTCCCCTCGCCGTCCGGCCCGCGGATGCTCATCCGCAGCACCTGCCAGGGGAGGGGGCTCAGGGGGCTGGACCCCATCCCGCAAAGCCCCGGGGCCATGCCAGCCCCCTCCCGGGGCCGGTGGCACCGGGGTCCCTGGCTGCCCTCACCGTCTCGGCGTGTGACTCGCTGAGGTGCAGCCCCAGCAGGAGGAAGGCGACGTTGACCACCACGAGGGCCACCACCACCAGCGCCACCACCAGCAAGAGGCTCTTGAGCTCGTGGGGGATGCAGGGCAGGCGCGGGGACTCCGTGTACCTCTGTGGGGACACAGGAGAGCCGGGGTGGCGGCGGGGGCTCAGCCCCGCGCCCGGGCTGGGTGCTGGGTGCTCCTTACCGGAGGTGCCTCCTCCATCAGCGCCTCTTTGGAGCTGTCCTCCATCTCTCCGTGCGCTCCTGTCCCTCTGCCAGCCCGGGCCCGGGGGCATTTACGGGCTCTCGGGTGGCCGGGGGAGGCTGGGGCCCCTCCCGCTGCCGAGTGCCACTTGTGCTGTTTGCTGAGCCCGCAGAAGAGCCGGGAGGGGACACAAAACCCCCGAGGGCCCTTCCGTGGCATTTGCCCGGCAGCGGTGGGGGTGCCAAGGCAAACAGCGGGCAGTGCCCGCCCTCCACACCCAGCGCGGGGCTGTGGCACCCGCAGCACGTCCCCAAGGGGGGGTCTGCACCCCGGGTTCTGCACGGGCAGCTGTGTGAGCCCCCCCGGGCGGGGAAGGCGCTGGCTGCACTCATTGTTCCCGCGGGCTCCGTGCCAGGGACGGCGCAGATGGACGCCTGGCATGGGAGAGAGGGGTGCCAGGGACGGCCGGGTGCCCGGGGCGGCGTGGATGGGTGCCCGGGGCGCTGCGGCCCCCGCGGGCACGGGAAGGAGCTGGGGGGGCAGCGCCGAGCTGGGGGAGCCGCTGCGGGGGCGTCACCCCTGCCGTGCCCCCCAATTCTGCGCCCCCCAAGAGCAGCCCGGGGGCCGCCCCCCCGGCGTGGAACCCCGAGTTGTCGCTGCCGGGGACACGAGCGGACGGACACGCGTGCCCGGGGATGCTGGCGCTGTCACTCAGCCGCATCCCTCCCTCTCTCCCTCCTTCCCTCCCTCCTTCCCTCCGTCCGTCCCTCCCTCCCTCCCGCAGCAGCGGGCATGGTGTGCTGCAGAGCCGCGGGTCAGGCGCCCGCAGCCTCCGCCGCTTCTTCTCCACCCTGACATCCCCGGGGGAATAAAAAAAACAGAGGAAAAAAAGGTTTTTCCACCGCTCCCGGGCACAGCGGCGTTGGAGCAGCTCCCGGGATCCAGCAGGGATCAGGCCAGGGCGCGATGGAGCTGCGGCGCGGGAGGAGGATGCCGAGGGACCCGCTCCCCGCTCGCCTCCTCCTCCTCCTCCTCCTCGCCGGGGCCTGGCTCTGGCTGCCGGCGGAGGGGCGGCGGCCCCCGCGGCCTCCCCCGTGCCCCCCGAGCTGCTCCTGCACCCGGGACACGGCTTTTTGCGTGGACTCCAAGGCCGTGCCCAAAAACCTGCCCCCCGAGGTCATCTCGCTGTGAGTAGCCGGGGTGGGGACAGCGATGGGGACAGCGTCACATGCCAGGAGCGCAGGGCTGGCAGGGGCTGCTGGGGTCCCGGAGGGGCAGGGACACCCCCGTGACAGGGCGGGTACGGTCAGGGCGGGGGGCTCCGGGGGAAGGAGGGGGCTGGGGACAGCCCGGGACTTGTCCCCGTGTCCTGCGGTGCTGGCACACGCAGCCATCCATCAGTGCCAGACAGAGCAGGGCTGCAGCCTGTCCCCGCCGCGACCTTGGCGACCAGAACCCCGAGGGGACACGGCTGCGACCTTGGCGACCGCAGCCCAAGGGGACACGACTGGGGAGGGGTCATGGTGGGGGTCCCTGTGGACAGGGCTGTGCCCTGGAGCCTGGCACGGGGATGTGTGGCAGGTGTGGGTGTTTACACTGTGTGTGTGTGTTTGCACACCCGTTTGTGTGTGTTACACACCTGTTCTTGTGTGTTACACCTGTCTGTGTGTGCTTACACACCTGTTCATGTGTGTTACACCTGTCTCTGTGTGTGCTTTCACACCTGTCTGTGTGTGTTACACACCCTGTTCTTGTGTGTTACATCTGTGTGTGTGTGCTTACACTCCCATTTGTGTGTTACACCTGTCTGTGTGTGCTTACACACCTGTTCATGTGTGTTACACCTGTCTCTGTGTGTGCTTTCACACCTGTCTGTGTGTGTTACACATGTCTGTGCATGCTTACACGCCCATTCATGTGTGTTCACACACGCGTGTGTGCACGTGGCCCCGGGCCAGGGGCTGCCGCAGGGCGTGGGCAGCCCGGGGTGGGTGCCAGCCCCCTGCACCTCGTCCCCTCCATGTCCCCACAACGGGCAGGGTGGCTGCTGGGGTCCCTCTGCCAACACCTGCCCCCCTCACGGGCTGCCCTGCCCAGGGACAGGGGTGGCAGTGCCATCCCCTCCTGCAGCTCCGTCTCTCCCGCAGGACCATGGTGAACGCGGCCTTCACGGAGCTCCGCGAGGCGGCTTTCGCCCACATCCCCTCCCTGCAGTTCCTGTAGGTGTCCCGAGCCCCCCGGTGCCCCCGGTGCCCGCCGTGCCCAGCCCGGCGCTGACGCCTCCCCCCTCTCCCTGCAGCCTCCTCAACTCCAACAAGTTCACGCTGATCGGGGACAACGCCTTCGCCGGGCTCTCGCACCTGCAGTACCTGTGTGTGACACGGGCACAGGGAGGGCAGGGAGGGCACGCGGGGACCCTCGGGTGGCCCCGTCACTGTCTGCTCCCGTTCCAGGTTCATCGAGAACAACGACATCCAGGCGCTTTCCAAGGGCACCTTCCGCGGGCTCAAGTCCCTGACACACCTGTGAGCACCTGGGGACACTTGGGGGGGTGGCCCTGTCCCTTCAGGGATGTGTCACCTCCACAGCCCTTCTTGTCCCCAGGTCCTTGGCCAACAACAACCTCCAGACGCTGCCACGGGACCTCTTCAAGCCGCTGGACATCCTGAGTGACCTGTGAGGCTGCCACAGCGCTGGGGACACCGGGCTGGGGAGGGGGTGACATCCCAGGGATTGGCACGTGGGCAGGGTGCTGTGTGCTGGGGGTGACTCAGTGCTATCGCTGGGACACTGGGCTGGGGAGAGGTGACATCCCAGGGGCTGGCACTTGGGCAGGGCACTGTGTGATGGGAGTGACTCGGTGCCATCGCTGGTGGGGACCCAGGGTGGGAGCTGGGGAGAGGTGACATCCTGGTGGCTGCTGGGGGTGACTCGGTGCCATCCCTGGGACACTGGGCTGGGCAGAGGTGACATCCTGGTGGCTGCTGGGGGTGACTCGGTGCCATCGCTGGGACACTGAGCTGGGGAGAGGTGACATCCTGGCAGCTGCTGGGGGTGAGTCGGTGCCATCGCTGGGACACTGAGCTGGGGAGAGGTGACACCGAGTGGGTGACTCGGTGCCATCCCTGGGACACTGGGCTGGGCAGAGGTGACATCCTGGTGGCTGCTGGGGGTGACTCGGTGCCATCCCTGCAGGGACCTCCGTGGCAACACGCTGGCCTGTGACTGCAAGATCAAGTGGCTGGTGGAGTGGCTGGAGAGCACCAACACCACGGTCCCCGCCGTCTTCTGCAGCAGCCCCGCGCAGTTCGAGGGACAGCGGATCCGGGACCTGGCGCTCGGTGACTTCCAGTGCATCACCACGGGTAAGGCACCACTGTCCACCTGCCACTTGTCACCTCACTCCTGGGCATTCAGACCTTCACTGCCACCTCTCCCTGCTGCAGATTTCGTGATGCACCAGGTGCTGCCCTTCCAGGCGGTGTCGGCCGAGCCCTTCACCTACGCCAGTGACCTGTACGTGGCCCTGGCACAGCCGAGTGCCAGCAGCTGCTCCATCCTCAAGTGGGACTACGTGGAGCGCAAACTGCGCGACTTCGACCGCATCCCCGGTGAGGAACCGGGCCGGGGGTCCCCTCCTGGGCTGGGACCCTGTTTGGGGTGCCCTGGGAAGGCTGTGACGTGGATCCTTTGCCAGCTCACTCGGCGGTGCACTGCAAGCCCATCGTGGCGCAGGAGCAGCTCTACGTGGTGGTGGCGCAGCTCTTTGGCGGCTCCTACATCTACCGCTGGGACACGGCCGTGGACAAGTTCATCAAGATCCAGGACATCGACAGCCAGAAGATCCGCAAGCCCAACGACATCGAGGCCTTCCAGATCGAGGGCGACTGGTACTTCGTCATCGCCGACAGCTCCAAGGCGGGCTCCACCAGCCTCTACCGCCTCAACCAGAACGGCTTCTACTCCCACCAAGCCCTGCACGCCTGGCACCGCGACACCGACGTGGAGTACGTGGAGAACGACGGCAAGCCGCGGCTGATCATCTCCAGCAGCTCCCAGGCCCCCGTCATCTACCAGTGGAGCCGGGCGCAGAAGCAGTTCGTGCCGCAGGGCGAGGTGGGCGACGTGCTGGACGTGCAGATGGTCAAGCACTTCAGGGCCAAGCGGGAGCAGTTCCTGTGCCTCAGCCGCTACATCGGCGACTCCAAGGTGGTGCGCTGGGAGGGGCAGCGCTTCGTGGAGGTGCAGACGCTGCCGTCGCGCGGCTCCATGGTGATGCAGCCCTTCGCCGTGGGCCAGCGGCAGTACCTGGCGCTGGGCAGCGACTTCTCCTTCACCCACGTGTACCTGTGGGAAGAGGAGAAGCAGAAGTTCGCCAAGTTCCAGGAGCTGTCGGTGCAGGCGCCGCGGGCGTTCCGGGCCGTGCCGGCGGCCGACGTGCAGCTGCTGCTGGCGCCCAGCTTCAAGGCCAACACGCTGGTGTACCGGCACGTGGTGGTGGACCTCAGCCTGTAGCTGGCACCCCGAGAGCCACCGGACGTGCATGTGCCCGCCACCCCTTGCCCCACGCCCTGTGCCAGCCCTCCACCTTCACCCCGCCCCACGGTGCCTCAGTTTCCCCACGGCGCTCCCGGTTTCACCCTGTGGGATGCGGGGAGGGAGGGTGGGACGCTCCTTGCGCTGCAGAGCTGCACCCCTGGGGGGGTGGAGAGGGTCTGGGGGGGTCTTTGTCTGCTCGGGCCATGGGCTGGGAGCTGGTGGCCAGAAAGGAGGGGGGACAGCGGGCAGGGATGTGGCAGGAGGGGTGGGGGGTTCCCAGGACGCTGAGGGACTTTGGGGTGCTCCAAAGTGGATGGGATGGCCAAGGTGCACGTGGTGGGATGGCCTGAGGAGCTTGGGGTGCTCCGAAGTGGGTGCAGATGGGGTGCTGAGGATGATGATGGGGTGCTGAGGATGATGATGGAGTGCTCCAGGATGCCCCGAGGATGATGATGATGGGATGCTCCAGGATGCTCCAGGATGCAGATGGGATGGTGAGGATGATGATGGGATGCTCCAAGGCCAGCAGGATGCCCCGAGGATGATGATGGGATGCTCCAGGATGCCCCGAGGATGATGATGATGATGGGATGCTCCAGGATGCCCCGAGGCGGATGCAGCAGCGGACAGCGGAATGCTCCAGGCCAGCAGCTCCTGTCCCTCTCCGTGCATGCCCAGCAGCTCCCCGTGCCAGGCGTGCCCAGCGTGCCAGCGGGGCGTCCGTGCCCACCAACCCCCCCAATAAACACACTGTGCCCCCCAGCCCTGTCTGTGTGCCTGCTCCACCCAACATTCCACTGCCCCAGCAGAGGGAAATCCTCATTTTAGGGCACTCCAGGCCCTGCACTTGGTGGCTTTTTCCAGCAGAAACCTTGGCCCACCTCCGTGCCTGACGTTCTGTTCCCCCAGGGAGAGGAAATTCCTGATTTTTGGGTGCTCCTGACCCCAAATGTGGGTTTTTTCCAACAGAAACCTCTGCCCACCTCAGTGCTGAGATTCTGCTCTCCCAGGGAGAGGGATTTCCTCATTTTAGGGTGCAAGTGGGGTTTTTTCCAGAAGAAACCTCGGCTTACCTTGATGCCTGCTCCACCCGACATTCTGCTCCCCAGGGGAGATGAAATTCCTGATTTTTGGATGCTCCTGACCCCACATGTGGGGTTTTGCCAGCAGAAATCTCTGCCCACCTCTGTGCCCACTCCACCCGACATTCTGCTCTCCCAGGGAGAGGGAATTCCTCATTTTAGGGTGCACATTGGGCTTTTTCCAGCACAAACCTCAGCCCATCTTGGTGACTCCTCCACCCCACATTCAGTTCCCCGGGGGAAAGGGAATCCCTAATTTTTGGGTGCTCCTGACCCCAAATGTGGGGTTTTTCCAGCAGAAACCTCTGCCCACCTCGGTGCCTGCTCCATCCAACATTCTGCTGCCCCAGGGAGAGGGAATTCCTGATTTTCGGGCGCTCCAGGCCCCACACGCGGTGTTTTCTCCCCTCGTCCCGCAGCAGGAGCTGCTCCCCGGGGAGGGCAGTCCCCGCTGGACTGGTTTTCCGGGGGAGCCTTTCCCTGGCTCGGGGTGCATCAATCTGCATGTGAAAAAGCACCAATTAAGCGCACTAATGAAGATCCTCTCGCGGCTAACAGGCAGCCCCGGGGCACGGATGCGTTTGGGGAGAGGGCTGGCTCCTGGCAGGGCGTTGCCACGTGTCCCTGCCTCAGTTTCCCTGGCAGGAAAAAGCAGATTTGAAAGCACAGGTGCCCCTGCCTCAGTTTCCCCGGCAGGAAAAAGCAGATTTGAAAGCTCAGGGGACACTGAAGGAAGGTCCTGGCACTTCCTCGGTGGGATGGGGAATTTGGGGAGCCCCGGGTCACTCTTGGGGCTGCAGGGCCGAGGGGGAGCTGGCCCAGAGAGGCGATTCAAGCAGCTTTTGTATTTTTGGGAGCTCCACTCTGACAGTGGAGTGATCCTCATCGTCCTTCAGAGCACCAAAAAGCATCATGTCCCCTCCAGAACCCCAAAAAATCCTTTAACATCAATTAAAAATCCTTTAACACCAATTAGAGAGGCTCTCCCCTCCTTTCCTTACCAGTTTATTGATTTTAAAATTGTGGTTTAATATATAGAAATACATATATTAGGGAATTAATTTTTATGTTTTAAGGAGCAGTTAATATAGATTATATATTAATATATTGCATTTAATGTAGTGATATTTGGTATATATGGGGACTTTTAAACATGGTATTTTTAGGTTTGTTTAGGATATTTATTAAAATTTAATATAGATATATTTAAAGATAATTAATATAGTGATTAAATATATAAATATATATTGATATATAATATATTATACATAGTCAATATATATTATATATTGATATTAGATGTTATATACTATATATTATACATGAAATATTATAATATCAATATATTAATATATAATATATAATATATAATATATAATATATAATATATAATATATAATATATAATATATAATATATAATATATAATATAATATTTAATATTAGATATTACATAAACATATTAAACATTATATAAATACATTAAATATTATATAAATATATTGATATCTAATATATTTAAGGAATTTATAAAGTGGTTTTACTTTATAAAGCTCCACGCTCCACACGTGGGTCACACTTTAAGGGGCCCTGCTGCCCTTTTAAGAGCCTCTGTTGCCCTTTTAAGGGCATTGCCCTTTTAAGAAGCTCCGTTGCCCTTTTAAGACCATTGCCCTTTTAAGAGCGGTCGGTGGGGCCCGGACCGCGCATGCGCGGCTCCGTTGCTGCAACTTTCAACTTTTGGGATTCGCTCCCTTGGGGTTCGGGGGGAATTTGGGGGAATTTGGGGGAGTTCGGGGGGATTTGGGAGCTGCAGGGGGGCGCAGCCCCGCCCCTCCCGGCCGCGCCATGGTGTCCTGGATCCTCAGCCGGGTGATTGAGTGAGTGCGGTCCGGGCGGTGTAACGGGGCGGGGGGGCTCACAGGGGATCCCCCATTCCCGCTGTTCCCCTCATGGATCTCCCCGTGCTCGGCCCGGGGGCTCCTCCGAGAGACCCCGGCGGGGTTTGGGGGGGCGACCCCGAATATCCGTGTGGGGGTAAGCATCACCCCCCAGCCCACACACTTCCCCCTCAGCAGGGTCCCCGAGCCGCTGCCGGCCCCTCAGCCCGCGCGGTGCCGGGGTCCCGGAGCGGGGCAGCGGGCGGGTGTCTGAGGGCGCTGCGCCTCCCTCACGTCCCTCCCTCAGGGCGAGCCAGCCGCAGCCCTGCCCCGCCCGGACAGGTCGGGCCGGTCGCGGGCCCGCGGCAGCGCCATGGCCGAGCCTCCCCACAGCCTCCGCGCTGCGGAGCCTCCCGGGCCGCTCCCCGGGCTCGGCACCGGGCTGGAGCGGCTCCGGGCCGCGCTGCGGCGCTGGGCCCGCCGGCTCTGCCTCTCCGGGCTGCTGCTGCTCTGGGCGGGCTGGCCGCGCTGCCTCACGCCCCCCCTGCCCTACAGGCTGCTCTTCGGGATGCTCTACCCGGCCTACGCCTCCTACAAGGCCGTGAAGACGAAAAACATCCGGGAATACGTGAGTCAGGGGCCTGGGGAGCCCTGTGCCTTGGGGCTCCTGTCCCCTCTTCTCCCAGACCCCAGGCACCCCCCTTTTCCTTGGGGCTCCAGTCTCCCCCTTTTCCTTGGGGCTCCAGTCTCCCCCTTTTCCTTGGGGCTCCAGTCTCCCCCTTTTCCTTGGGGCTCCAGTCTCCCCCTTTCTGCAGCTCCAGTCCCCCCATTTTCCTTGGGGCTCCACTCCCCTCTTTTCCCAGACCACAGTCACCCCCTTTTCCTTGAGGCTCCAGTCCCCCCATTTTCCTTGGGGCTCCACTCCCCTCTTTTCCCAGACCACAGTCACCCCCTCCCCACTTTTTCTTGGGGTTCCAGTCCCCCCCTTTCTGCGGCTTTTCCTTGAGGCTCCAGTGCCCCCTTTTTCCTTGGGGCTTCAGTCCCCTCTTTTCCTGGACTACAATCACCCCCCCTTTTCTTTGGGGTTCCAGTCCTCCCCTTTCCAGGACTCCAATCCCCTCTTTCCCCAGTCCCCCTTTCCCGGGTTCAGCCCCCTTTTCCCAATCTCCAGCCCCCATTTCTGGGCTCCAATCCCCCTTTCTGGGGTTGAGCCTCCCATTTTGAGGTCCTAGCCCCTTTCCGGAGTTCACCCCTCCCTTTCCAGTCCCCAGCCCCTCTTTTCCCAGCCCCAGCCCCCTCTGATGTGCTCCCCGTGGCCCCCAGGTCCGCTGGATGATGTACTGGATCGTCTTCGCTCTCTTCATGGCCACAGAGACCTTCACCGACCTCCTCATCTCCTGGTGAGCCTGGGGAGGGACTGGCTGTCCCCAGACCCCCCCAGATGTGTCTGTGGGGACCATGAGGTGCCTTTAGACCCCTCATCTCCTGCCCCTCTTGCCCAGGCTCCCCTTCTACTATGAGATGAAGATGGCTTTTGTCATCTGGCTGCTGTCGCCGTACACGCGGGGGGCCAGCCTGCTGTACCGCCGCTTCGTGCACCCCACGCTGGCCCGCAGGGAGAAGGTACACACGGCTGGGGGGCTGGGGGTCCCCCTGACTGCCTGGGGATCAGCCCCCAGGGTACACACGGCTGGGGGGCTGGGGGTCCCCCTGACTGCCTGGGGATCAGCCCCCAGGGTACACACGGCTGGGGGGCTGGGTGTCCCCCTGACTGCCCAGGGGTCAGCCCCCAAGGTACACATTGCTGGGGGGCTGGGGGTCCCCTGCCCCGTCCCGAGGGTCAGTCCCCCCTCAGTTGTGGGGGTGATACCCCGGGGATGTGGCATTGCCCCAGGTCATGGGGGGTGACAGTGCTCTGGGACATGGGGATGGACTGGGGGGTGACAGTGCTCAGGGACATGGGGATGCACTGGGTGGTGACAGTGCCCTGGGAGGTGACAATGCTCCGGGAATGCCCCAGGATATGGCATTGCCCTGGGGGGTGACAATGCCCAGGGAGTGACAGTGCTCAGGGACATGGCATTGCACTGGGAGTTGACAATGCTTAGGGACATGGGGATGTACTGGGGGATGACAGTTCCCTGGGAGTGACAATACCCTGTGAGGTGACAATGCTCAGGGAATGCCCCAGGATATGGCGTTGCCCTGGTGGGTGACAGTGCCCTGGGACATGGGGATGGACTGGGGGGTGACAGTGGTCAGGGAATGCCCCAGGTGATGGCACTGCCCTGGGAGTGACAGTGCTCAGGGAATGCCCCAGGATATGGCGTTGCCCTGGTGGGTGACAGTGCCCTGGGACATGGGGATGGACTGGGGGGTGACAGTGGTCAGGGAATGCCCCAGGATATGGCATTGCACTGGGGGGTGACAGTTCCCTTGGAGTGACAATACCCTGGGGGTGACACTGCCCAGGGAGGTGGCCATGCCCCGGAGTGCTCAGGGAATGCCCCAGGATATGGCGTTGCCCTGGTGGGTGACAGTGCCCTGGGACATGGGGATGGACTGGGGGGTGACAGTGACAATACCCTGGGAGGTGGCAATCCTCAGGGAATGCCCCATGACAGGACATTGCCCTAGGAGGTGACAATGCCCTGGAAGGTGACAGTGCTCAGGGACATAGCAATGCACTGGGTGGGTGACAGTGCTCAGGGAATGCCCCAGGATATGGCATTGCACTGGGGGGTGACAGTGCCCTGGGAGGTGACAATGTTCAGGGACATGGCATTGCCCTGGGAGGTGACAATGCCCTGGGAGGTGATAGTGCTCAGGGACATGGCATTGCCCTGGGAGGTGACAGTGCCCTGGGAGGTGATAGTGCTCAGGGACATGCCATTGCCCTGGGGGGGTGACAGTGCCCTGGAGGGTGACAGAGCTCAGGGATATGGGGAGGCACTGGGGGGTGACAGTGCCCTGGGACATGGGGGGTGACAGATCCCTTGGAGTGACAATACCCTGGGAGATGACAGTGTTCAGAGACATGAGGATGCACTGGGAGGGGTGACAGTGCCCTGGGAGTGACAGTGCCCTGGGGGGGTGACATTGCCCAGGGACATGGTATTGCCCTGGGAAGTGACAGTGCCCTGGGACATGGTGATGCACTGGGGGAGTGCCAATACCCTGGGAGGTGACAATGCTCATGGAATGCTCCAGGACATGGTATTGCCCTGGGAGGTGACAATACCCAGGAACATAGTGATGCCCTGGGAGGTGACAGTGCCCTGGGACATGGGGATGCACTGGGAGAGTGACAATACCCTGGGAGGTGACAATGCTCAGGGAATGCCCCAGAACATGGCATTGTCCTGGGGATGACAATACCCAGGGACATGGCAATACCCTGGGGGTGACAATGCCCAGGAAGGTGGCCATGCCCCAGAGATGCCAATGCCCAGGGACATGGTGATGCCCTGGGAGGTGCTACTGCCCAGGGAGGTGGCCATGCCCCGGAGGTGACAGTGCCGCAGGCCACCTCCCTGCAGTGCCAGCGTGTCTCCGTTTGTCTCTCAGGACATCGACGCGTTCCTGGTGCGGGCCCGCGAGCGCGGCTACGAGACTGCGCTGCGCTTCGGCAAGAGGGGCCTCAACCTGGCGGCCACCGCCGCCGTGCAGGCAGCCACCAAGGTACCCGGGAGGAACCCCCAGCAGGGTGACAGCAGAGGGTGATGTCCCCTGGCTGGGGTCTGCCATTGCCCTGGGGGGGTGACAGTGCCCTGGAGGGTGACAGAGCTCAGGGATATGGGGAGGCACTGGGGGGTGACAGTGCCCTGGGACATGGGGGGTGACAGATCCCTTGGAGTGACAATACCCTGGGAGATGACAGTGTTCAGAGACATGAGGATGCACTGGGAGGGGTGACAGTGCCCTGGGAGTGACAGTGCCCTGGGGGGGTGACATTGCCCAGGGACATGGTATTGCCCTGGGAAGTGACAGTGCCCTGGGACATGGTGATGCACTGGGGGAGTGCCAATACCCTGGGAGGTGACAATGCTCATGGAATGCTCCAGGACATGGTATTGCCCTGGGAGGTGACAATACCCAGGAACATAGTGATGCCCTGGGAGGTGACAGTGCCCTGGGACATGGGGATGCACTGGGAGAGTGACAATACCCTGGGAGGTGACAATGCTCAGGGAATGCCCCAGGACACGGCATTGTCCTGGGGATGACAATGCCCTGGCGGGTGACAGTTCCCTGGGAGTGACAATACCCTGGGGGTGACACTGCCCAGGGAGGTGGCCATGCCCCGGAGGTGACAGTGCCGCAGGCCACCTCCCTGCAGTGCCAGCATGTCTCCGTTTGTCTCTCAGGACATCGACGCGTTCCTGGTGCGGGCCCGCGAGCGCGGCTACGAGACCGCGCTGCGCTTCGGCAAGAGGGGCCTCAACCTGGCGGCCACCGCCGCCGTGCAGGCAGCCACCAAGGTACCCGGGAGGAACCCCCAGCAGGGTGACAGCAGAGGGTGATGTCCCCTGGCTGGGGTCTGATCTGCCCGCTCTGTCCCCCGGTGCAGAGCCAGGGCGCGCTGGCCGGGCGGCTCCGCAGCTTCAGCATGCAGGACCTGCGCTCCCTGCCCGAGCAGGCCCCCGTGCACTTCCAGGACCCGCTGTACCTGGAGGAGCAGGAGAGCCTCCAGCAGCCCCTGGGTGAGCAGCTGGGGGGTCACAGAGGGGGGGCCCAGCAAAGCCCAGGGTGGCCGTGCTGGAGCTGGCGTGTCCCCTCTGTCCCCAGCCTACGGCGCCGGCCTCCACTACGAGAGCGAGTCGGACGATGAGGAGCTGTGGTCGGACTCGCAGGTGTCCCCCTCGGTGTCCCCACGCCGGGATCACAGACCCCTGTCCCGCAGCCAGAGCCTGAGAACCCTGAGGAAGAACCCAGGAAAAGAGGTGACGTGGGAGGGGACATACGGTGGCGGGCTGGGGCTGTGTCAGGGGGTGCTGACTGTCCTTGTCCCTGTCCCTGCCCAGGGCTCTTCGCGGCTCCTGCGCAGCCGGGCCAGGAGGAGAGCAGCTGTGTCAGAGCAGGACAGCTGAAAATGCCAGGAAACCTCTGCCAGGAGGCTGCAGAGGAATTTGCTGCTGCGGCATCAGGAGGAAGCTGTGGCTCCTTGTGGCTCCTGGTGTCCCCAGGGTGGCTCCTTGCGTCCCCTGGGGAGGCTCCTGCACCCCTGGGGATCCTCACACTGTAAATCCCTTCCGTGTGGCCCCTCGAGGAGGGGGGAGCAGCTCATCCCCCCCCCTCCCAGACCCCCCAGCTCGGTGCTGGCGCCTCTCCTGTGGGGTCTGGCCCCTCCTTTTCCCCCATGCCATGAACACTACAGGCTTCCCCCCTCTCCTGCTGCCATGGTGCCTTGTTCACAACATTCCCGTTCCCCTGGGAGCCAGGAGTGGATGTGCCTTGTCCCTCTGAAGCCAAAGCCATGGCCCCTGCCTGGGGCCCCCCCAGACACAGACTGACACCCCCATACTTGAGCCCAGAGCACTGGGCAGCACACTTTTAACATTCCCCTCTCCCAAAAAGAGGGTTTTGTACCTGGAAAAATAAATGTTTGTTGCAGACTTTGGGAAGCAGGAGTTGTCCCTGCTGCTGTCCCCTTCCACAGGAAGCATCCTAAGGTTGGTTTTTCTCTTGGAGGAAGCTCTGGAATCCATCTGAGACTCCTCCAGGGCCTCACAGAGTGTTTTCAGCCGTGTTCCAGGATCCCAGGTACAGCCCCAGACTCTTCCAGGAAATCTTCCTGAGATTTTTTCCTTTGTACCCTCAGGGATTCTCCAGGCATCTCCCAGAGCCTTTCCCCCATATTTCAGGTTCCAGAATCCCCCATACCATCCCCTGACTCCTCCAGAAAAACTTCCTGAGGTTTTTGGCATTGGAGGAAGCTGTACCCTCAAAGATCCATCCAAGTCTCCCTCCAGGCATCTCCCAGAGCCTTTCCCCCACACTTCAGGTTCCAGAATCCCACACAGCATCCCCCAGCTCCTGCAGGGAAGTTTCACGAGTCCATTTTCTCATTTGGATAGAACTCCATCCTTGGGAATCCACCCCATGCTCCTCCCAGGGTCTTTTGCCACCCTCCTCATGTCCCTGAGGCCGCGGTGACATTCCCAAACTTCCCGGGGAGTCGGGATCCCTGCAGTAGCCGCGTCCCCCACGGCGTGGCAGCAGCAGCCGGGACACATCCCTGCATCGTCCCCTGTCCCTGCCCCGTCCCTCCGGCAGTCCCGGCTCCTTCCCGGGGGGCTCATTCCCCACCGCGGTGGGCGACACGAGGCACAGAGGTGGCACAAGGTGACTCGGTGGCCTCCCCTGGCCCCGGCTCCCGCCTGTCCCGCGGTGCCCCTGCTCCCTGGCACCAATCCCCTCGCTCCCAATCCCGCCTGCCCTCGCCCCTGGGGCCAGCTGTATTTTTGTATTTTTAGCCCTTGGCTGCCGCCCGAGCCCGGGGGTCTCCGCAGGGCAGCGGGAGCTCCGGGCCGGGCTCGGCGGGGCAGGCAGGGCTGCTGCAGCAGATTAGGTGGAGGTGGCTGGATTAGCCCCGTGGAACTGCCCGCGAGACGATTACTGAAAGCAGCCGAGAAGGAAGGCTGGGTGGGGACAACGAGGGCCAGGGGCTGCTGTAATCCCCTAAAGCCGCTTAGGGAGCGCGGTTCCTCCAAGGATACGGCCCAGGGAGGCTGCTGGGGCCACCTGGGGGTCAAAGGGGGCTTCTTGCAGGTTGGGGTGCTCCCAGCAGCGCTGGATCCTCAGTGTTGCATCCCCGGGGTGCGGGGTCACGGATTCCCGGCTTGGGGAAACTGAGGCACGACACCAGCGCCTTCCCGGGCTGGGCAAAGCGGGGTCCTGGGAAGGAACAAGGACTTTTGGTGTCCCGCTTCGGGAAACCCGCGTGTCCCCCGGGGCTGGAACCCGAGGAGGGGACGGGAGCCGGGCGGGGCGGCACAGCCCGTGCCCCCGGGGCCGAGCAGCTGCGGCGGTGCCAGCGCTGCCGGCAGCTGTGTCAGCGCACGGGCCGGTGCCAGGCTGCATCAGCAGAGCCCTAATCCCCCCCGGCTCGCTGGCACCTCCCCAGCGCAGCAGTTTAAGCGCCTGACCTGAGCTCGCCCGCTGCCGCCGGCCCCTCCGGGGAGGGGCTGCCGGGCTGAGCCCCGTGGGGACCCCCAGGCCCACCCCAAAACCCCGGGCAGCGTTTGGGTGGCTGCAGTGCGGGGACAGCGCGGCTGAGGGGGTGTAGGAGTGGCACGATGGAGGGGGCTCAGGGGCTGCATTCCCAGCGGGCTTGGGGGGGAATTGTCCCCTCTGCTCCGCTCAGGTGAGACCCCACCTGCAGCTCGGGGGTCCCCAGTGCCAGAGGGACGTGGAGCTGCTGGAGCCAGTCCAGAGGAGGCCACGGAGCTGCTCCAGACCTGGAGCCCCTCTGGAGCCAGGCTGGGAGAGCTGGGGGTGCTCACCTGCAGAGGAGAGAGCTCAGAGCCCTTCCAGGGCCTGAAGGGGCTCCAGGAGCGCTGGGAGGGGCTGGGGACGAGGCAGGGAGGGACAGGACCCGGGGAATGGCTCCCTGCCTGCATCCCTGGGAGCTGGCAGGGGACCCGGTGACGCAGGGCTGCTCTGTGCCAGCTGACAGGGACACTGCTGACGCTGTGGTGCCAGCCCCGGGCCGTGGTGCCCCCACTGCCGGTTCCTGCAGGGCCGGGGGTGCCAGGACTGACCACTGCGGGGGTGTCACCCACCCCATCTCTCCCTGGGCGCTGTAGGGTCAGGGAAATCGGGGTCATCACTCCTGAATGGGATTTAACTCAGCAGGGAGCTGCTGGGTGCTTGGGGTACCACCCCCAGAGCCCCCTGCACCCCCCAGCCTCCTCCTCACCCCCTCCCAACCCCACCCTGGTGACACCGAGTGCCACCCACACTCCTGCAGCCCCCCTCCTTCCCTGCCCCATCCCCGCTCACCTCACCCCGCTCCCTCCACGCTGGGATGCTCCTGCCACCCCGGGCTGCCCTTCTCCCCCCAGCCCGGCACTTTGGGGGTCCCAGGTGAGGGTGTGACCCCCGGGGCTCCCCCCACGGCTGTCCCCCGCCGTGGCCGCTGCCTGAGTCAGCTGCTGGGGCCGGAGCCATGTGAGGCCGCGCACACATGGCTCCCCGCGCGGCACCGCGCTGTATTTTTAGCAGACGGTATCAAAAGCATAATTATGTCTGTTGTTTAAACGCAGCCTCTTCTCTGGCAGCCCCGGGAGCTCTCAGCTGCCTCCCGCCGCAGAGGGCAGCGAGGGCGGGCTGAGGAGCCGCGGGCGGGGGGATGAGACCCCCCTGCCTCCCTCCCTCCCTGCCTGCCTCCCCCTGCCCAGCGCTGCCGCGCAGGTGAAACCCCCCCTCCTCATTCTGGGGGGGCTGCGCCCCCACAGCGCGTCTGAGGCGCGCACATGCCCCCGGGCTGCCGCTGAGCCGCTGGTGAGGATGAGGAGGAGGAGGAGGATGGCGAGGAAGAGGATGACGGGTGGGAAGCGCGGCGGTGGCGGGAGGGGTCGGGAAAAGGGCGTTCGAGGTGACGGGAGTGTGGGAGGACACAGCTGAAGGAGCGCTGCTGCATCGCCCCCTCCTCCCCGCAGCCGCCTGTCCCCCCGGGGACCCGGCTGTCCCCAGCCAGCCCGCGCTGGCACCGAGCACGGCTCCGGCTCCGTGTCCCTGCCGCGACACCGCGCTGGGCTGAGGATTTTTTGGGGACCGCGATCCCCGGGCCGGTGGGGAGCCGAGCATCACCTCCAGGGCGAGCTGCGCACCGCGCTCTGGCGACAACACAGCATCTCCGGCCACCGGGGGAAACTGAGGCAGAGCATTGCCTGCCGCCAAGGGAAACTGAGGCAGCGGGCAGAGGCTGCCCACCGCTCCTGTCCCGTGTCACCGCTCCTGTCCTGTGTCACCACGGCAGCGCGCTGGGCACGCCGGAGGGGCCCGGGCTGAGTGCAGGAGCCGCCGGGCGCTGCCAGGTAGGTGCTGCCAGGGCCGCGGGCAGCTGGCACCCGCCGGGGTGGCACGCAGGTGGCAGCGGGCTGCCCGTGTCCCTGGCTGCCGTCCTAAGCCCTCGGCCCCGGGGTGAGCTTTTAATTACATCAAGGCATTTGCAGCGGGTTCCTGGCGCTGGGTAAACAGGAGTCCCGGGCACGCGGAGGGGGGCCGGGGGTGGCACAGCGCGGGCAGCGTGCCCCGCAGCGGGGCTGCCCGGGACGGCCGGTCCGCGCCCGGGAGGGAAGGAGGGATGCAGGCGCGGCAGCATCCATCCCCTGCGGGTCCTGCGGCGTCCCCCCGGCACTCCCGGGCCGCGCGCGGGGCTGGCACGGCGACATGGGGGACACCGGCACAGGTGGGTGCGCTGCGACATCGCGCCGTGCCCTCTGACGCGGACCAGCCGCTCCTTCTCCTCGCTCCGTCCATCCCAAGCTTCGCCTTGAGGGCGTGCGGCACCCGGGAGGGGCGAGCCGAGCCGGGCCGGGCCGGGCGCGTTGGGGGGTCGGGAGCGGCCCCAGCCCGGAGGAGCGGCTCGCCTGTCCCCGGCAGCGGAGCGAGCGGGATTAGCGATGCTTACTCACCTCCCTGGGGAAAAGCGGGAGATTAGGGCCGGGAGAAGGTCCGACCCTGCGGCGGCGGGGCCGGACCGGGCCGCTGGGGCTCTCCGGAACCGGCACCGGCACCGGGGAGGTCGGCAGGCCCCGCCGCACCGGCAGCCGGGGCTGGAGGGGAGCGCAGGCTGCCAGAGCAGTTGGGCTGTGGCCCTAATTCCCAGAAAGCTGCTCGTGTGGGAGTGAGTGTCCTCCCGTGCCCTCCGCTCCGCCGCAGCCTCCAGACTCCTGAAGGTTTGACGTGGGGCTTTTTTTTTTCCCCTTTTTTTCTTTTCTTTTTTTTTTTTTTTTTATTTTAAGGCCCGGGTGCAGATCCAATTTTTCATTAGGATAATTTTACTGCGTAGATGGTTTTTTTTTCCCCCTCCTGCCAAAACACCCAGCCATATGCTATTATTTTCCTGGTGTAAACTGCCACCACTTCCCTTTCCTGAGCCGGTGGATGTCAGGGAGAAGCCTGACAGCTCCTCTCCTGATAAATGGTGGAAGCCTAAAGGGCAGTGTCTCCAGTGGATCCTGCTCCAGCTGAGCTGTGTGCCTTGGCAGAGGGAATTTGGGAGTTCTTCTTGCTGGGGCAAGTTTACATTAAAGGTCACAATGAGATTCATCGTGCCCCTTTTTTTTCCTTTTCTTCTTTTTTTTTTTTTTTAATTTAAGCGCCGGGTGCAGATTAACAAAAGCTCTCGCGGCCACCGCGCCCGGTGCTGGGCACGGGGGGGGATCGGGGCTCCTTCCTCTGCTTCCCTCAGCTTCCTCACCTGCGCCGCGGTGGAGGCAGGTAGGTGCGTGCCGGGCTCCGTGCCGGGGCTGGGAGGAGGAGGAGGAGGAGGAAGGGCTGGGGTTCTGTGTGTGCACTCCGGGCAAGCCGGAGCGGGGATCCATTTTGCACGAGGGAAAAGCTGGGTTTTGGGTTCCTGCCCGGCAGAGGTGGTTTGTGGGGCTGGGGGTGCCCTGGTCCGGCTGTGGGCACCGGGATGGGGCTGGCACGATCCTGCTGGGACATCGGGAGAGGGGTTCTGGGGGGAGCAGGACCCTCACCCATCCCTCCCGCGGTGCTGGATCGTCCTGGGGATCCCCTGTCCCACACGTGTCCCTCATGGGGACACCGTGGGGACAGTGTCCCTCTGCCTGACGTCCCCACAGCGTCCCCCACGATCCCCGGGGACACCCTGGGGACAGTGTCCCTCTGCCTCACCTCCTCTCAGTGTCCCCCATGAGCCCGGGGGACACTATGGGGACAGTGTCCCTCTGCCTGACGTCCCCACAGCGTCCCCCACGATCCCCAGGGGACACCACGGGGACAGTGTCCCTGCACCCCGCGTCCCCACAGCGTGCCCCCCGTGCTGGAGCGGGCAGGGATGCCGGGGTCTCTAATTCGGGAGTTCCCGGCCTCCTGCGGTGGCGCTCTGGCCAGCGCTCGGCTCCTGGGTGTTGCCGTCCCTCTGCTCGCCCTCTGATTTGGGGGAAAACCAAAGATTTTGGAGCTCTGTGCCAAGCCACCGGGACAGAACACCCTCGGGGGTTATTCGCAGCTGGCAGAGCTCAAACCCAGCCTGGACCCCCCCGGTTCACCCTGGGGACCCTCTGGGGGTCCTCTGGGACGGGCAGGGAGTGAAGGGACCTGGGCAGGGGTTGGGGAGCAGTGGCTGAGCCCCGTGGGGGCTGCACTGGCCCTGGCACGGCTCCCCCAGGCTCCCTGGCACGCCGAGGGCAGCGTGGCGTGGGGAGGGGACAGTGCCCAGGGATGCTGCCCCGGTGCATGGTGGGAAATTCCCTGCTGTCCCTCCATCATCCCCCTGCTCCCCGCTCCTTGCCCCAGCAGTGGCTGCCACCGACCGACGCTCCTTGGTGTTTTCAGCGCGGTGCGTCCGTCCCCCTCCCCACCTGTCCCCTCCCTCGCGACATTCCCGACACCCCGGGCACCCCCAGAGCCCCCCGGGCACGCCGGGACGCTGCAGACCCTTCCCGGGGTCCCTCCCGGCTGCCAGCCCCGTGCCAGCCCTTCCGGATCCATCATTCCTGCGGAGGGGAGGGAGGAGCGGGAAGAGTTTGTCTTTCAGCACCTTCTCATCGCAGGCAGGCGCGGGCTCTCCCTCGCCCCGAGCCCTGTCTGGGTCCCCTCCCTGTTCCCTGGCACCCACTGGGTGCAGCCAGCAGCGCCCCAAAACCCCCAGACCTCCTGGGCGAGCAGGGCTGGCGGTCCCGCCATGGCATGGCACGGCCTGGCACGGCCGAGCGACCCCGACTAGGCAAGGGTTAACCCCCGCTGCCAGCTCCCGGCGGGACCGGGCCGAGGAGCGGCTGGGCTGGAGTTGCCCGTGGCGCTGCCGGGCTCCCGCGGGCCCTGGCCTGCCCTCACCCCTTCTGCCGTGCCCCCAGCCCGCCTGGCCCCGCTGCCGAGCCGTGCCGAGCCGTGCCGAGCCGTGCCGGGCCGGCCGTGCCCAGGGATGGGTTTATGTAAGGCGGGCACGGCCCGGGGACACACGCGGGTTACATAAACCCGCACGGCGCTGCTGGCACCGGTGCCAGCTCCCCGCGAGCCCAGGAACGGGGGCTCCGCCTGGGAGACCCCCCGGGTCTGCTCCTCGCTCCCCACTGGGGGTGCTGGGGGGTTTGGGGCGGGGTGTCCTCGTGCTGGAGGTCCTGGGGCTTGGGGACACTGTGGGGGGCACCCACAAGGTCCCAGCTTTTGCTTGGTGGGCTGAAAGGCATGGTTGGGATGAGTGAGACCCTGGTGGGCACGGCTGGGATCTGTGTGACCCTGGTGGGCACGGGTGGGATCTGTGTGACCCTGGTGGGCACGGCTGGGATCTGTGTGACCCTGGTGGGCATTGGTGGGGTCTGTGTGACCCTGGTGACCACAGCTGGGGTCTGTGTGACCCTGGTGGGCACAGCTCTGATCTGTGTGACCCTGGTGGGCACGGCTGGGATCTTTGTGACCCTGGTGGGCACAGCTGGGATCTCTGTGCCCCTGCTGGGCTGCAGGGCAGGGACGGGAGGCCCCAGGCACTCCCTCCTCCTGCCTGGTGAGGGTGGCACCACGCGGATGCTGTCACAGCACTTCTGTGCTCCCCAAGGCCCTCGGAGCCCCTCGGAGCACACCCTGCTCTCCCCAGCTGCCTGCTGGGGGGGTCTGCAGGGGGGGAGCTCTGCCCGCACCCCGGGCAGTGCAGGAGGGATGGACACGGCTCCGGAGCACCCTCGGGGCCAGATCTGTAACCTTTGGCCAGAGCCGAGGGGGTTTGGGGTCCTGGGGACCCCCATCCCGTAGGATGGCCACCTGCTCCGTGCTGGCCCCGTCCCCAGCACCGGGACAGGGACTCGTGGCCCATCCCGGTGTTTGTCCCGTTCCAGTTTTGCCCGGAGCCTTTCACTGGTGACGGGGCGGCCCTGGCGAACAAAGGGCGCTTTCTTCACCCGCACGGGGCAGAGCACACCTGCCCGCCTTGGCACCGCCGCCGGTGCCCCCGGGGCTGGGCGGCACCGCCGGCACCGCGCCGATTCCCGGTTCCCGGGCGTCAGCAGCCCCAGCATCGCTGCCGCCCGCCCCAGTCGCTGCCGGAGCCGGCGGAGGCTGCACGCTGGTGGGGAGCAGAGCCGCTGCCGCCTCCTTGTCTCAGGATGCTCAGGGCTGCCTAGAGCCGGGGGAAGGTCCCGCTGTGCTGCCGCTGCTCCCTGCGTAGTCCTGCTCCGCCGGGACCCCCAGCTCGTAGGACGATAGGCAGGAGGAGCACGGAGACTCCCAAGCCAATGGATCAAAAACTCCAGCTCCAGCACGAGGAGAAGAACATCCCCAGGGCCGCCCGGGCGGCTTTCTGCCTCCTCCAGATCCCGGAGCCGGACCCCTTCAGCCTGTGGGTTTAGGTGCCCCCGGCCGGCCGGGCTCGCCTCTCCCGAGCCGGTGTCACCGGCGGAGACCCCGCTCGTCCTCGGCGCTGGGGTCCCTGATGGACCCTGCAGGTAGCTGGGGGGCGGGGGGGATGCTCGCCGAGCAGCTTCCTGTGCTCCGGCTGGGATGAGGGACAGGGGACAGCGTCACCCTGGGGCAATGTCACCCTCGGGGTGACCGCGAGGATGGCGGTGGTGGCGCAGCTTCGGGGCACTGGGGAGCTGTGCTGGGAGAGCTTCCTGAGGTGGGGCTGGGGGGACAGCCTGGATGGATGGGGTGGCTGTCCCCAGGGTGCCCCTGTGCCCCGGGGTGCTCCGGCTCGGACAGGGTGCCCGGGATGCTTCCCGAGCACCGGGAACGGGGACTTTGCGTCTCTGGGAGGAGGAGGTGACAGGAACGAGCGGGTTTGGGGACACGCGCGGCTGTCCTCACGCTGCTCCTGTCCCCATGCCCTCGGGGCGGCTCTGTGCCACCCCGCAGCAGGGCCGGGAGCTGCTGAACTCCGCTCTGTCCCCCTCCAGCAGCCGGGCACGGCGAGCTGGGGGACACGGGCGCGGGATGCCACCGCCGGCGCTGCGAGGTCTGGCTCCGCACCCGCGTCTGCGTGTGGCCCGGGTCCCGGGGGAGGGTTAATCCTGCAAATCCCCCCCGGCATCTCTCCCAGGAGGGGCCCCTGCCAGCGGGGAGCTCCCCCCTCGCTGGAAGCCCTCCTGGGAAGCGCAGCCCAGCCCTGGCCGGAGGCGAATACCTGCGCGGGGCACGGCCTCCCCACGCTGGGTGCCAGCGGCCGGGCGCGGGGCCAGCCTGGGTGCGGAGGGACTGGTGGGCGCGAGGAGCGTCCCGGCCGCCAGCCCCGCCGGGATGGGCGCAGGAGGGACGGCACGGCACGGCACGGCGACACCCGCCCCAGACACGTGTCCGCCAGGATCGTGCACCCCGGCGGATGCCGCGGGGCGCGGGAGCCGGGGACCCCCGCGCCGTGCGGGGAGCCTCCCACCCAACACGGGAGGAGGGAGCGGGGGGGTTAAAGGAGGCCCCCCAGCAACGCCCCCAAGCATCCCCGTGCCTCAGTTTCCCCGCAGCGCTGCTCGGGCAGGGGTGGGTGCTGCTCCCCGCTGATGTCCCGCTCCCTGCCCGCAGGATCCGGCCTGCCCGGGACGGCGCTGAGCACCACATGAGTGTCGGAGCAGCATGGCCAGCGACGCGAGGATGGGGGAGACCCCGGCGCGGTGGAGAAGAGCCCCGGAGGCCGCGCAGGACTCCCGGGGGATGGAGAGCAGCGGGATGCTTTTATCCCGAAGCGCCGCTGCCGAGCTGGGACTCGCGGGCTACCCGGAGCCCGGCAAGCTGAGCTACGCCGTGGAGAAAGGATGTCCCTGGAGGGGCTCCGAGGGATGCCTGGGGCCCGTCCGGGAGCTCGCCGCTGGCCGCCTGGGCTGTCCCTACGCCCCGGCCCCGCCGTGCCTGAGCCGCCCCAAGGACGGAGCCGAGCTGCCCCCGCTGCCGCCGCCCCGGAACGGGCAGCCCAAGGCGGGCTGGGGGGAGCCGGGCAAGGAGCGCCCGGGGCCGCGCTGGGCCGAGGCCGTGCTGGCCCCGCTGGCCCTCTACAGCCACGCGTACCAGCGCTACCCGCTGCCCGTGCCCGGGCTGGACACGCCGCGCCCCGGCACGGCCGGCAAGCCCCGCAGCGCGGCGGGGGACGCGGCCGGAGACCCCCCGGCCTTCCCGCACTGCCCCTTCCTCGTGGAGGCCAAGCACGGCCCCTTCCTCCTGTCCTCGCTGCTGCCCGCCGGGCCCCCGGCCGAGCCCCCGTTCGGCAGCGCGGGGGCCGAGGGGCCGGGCCCGGGGGGCGACGGGCGCTTCGCCGGCCTGGACTGGCCCTTGGGCTCCTACGCGCCCCCCTGGGGACAGCCCCTCTACCTGGGGGTCCCGCCGAGGTGCAAGGCGGCTCCGGCCCCCTTCGACGGCTGCTCCGGCTCAGGGAACAAGGTAGGACACCTGGCAGCGATGATGCTCGGCGGTCCCGGGGCTCCCCGGAGGTGACAGCGGCTCCAGCCCCGCCTGAGCCCGGCTGGGAGAGGCGGTGCTGGCACCAGCACCCGGACGGGGCCTGGCAGCACCCCCAGAGGGGGCACAGCCCTCTGCTCCCCCCGCAGCCCGGCAGGGGGGTCCCAGCCCCCCGAGCGCCGCCGGGGTGACGCCGCCGGGGCTCCGCGGTGTCCCCGCGGGTGGTGCCACCCCCGGGCTGAGTCACGGCGGCGGAGCCGCGGCACGGGGGCGGCGGGAGGCAGCGCTGCCAGCCCTGGGCGCGCCCGTCGCGCCCCGTGCCGCTGCGGCTCCCCATTCCTTTCCCACGCTGGCAGCGGGGCACACGGGCTCCCCAGGACCCGGCCCCGGGCACCGGGAAGCACCGGGCGGCTGCGCAGCGCGGCAGGGCTGTGGGGAAACTGAGGCAGGGGAACGGAACGCTCCCCGCCACCCCCTCGCGGGGATGTGGGTGACAGCAGCGACACGGGGACCCCCGCCTGGGGTGACACCGCGCCTCTGCTCCCTTCCAGGAGTTTTACGCCAAGAAAGGACCCGGGTTCCACCCCTCGGCCAAGAACCACGCGGCGCCGCAGCTGCTGGGCAAGAGCCGAGCAGGGCACGACGGAGACGGGGAGGGGGAGCCGGCGGTGCCGGAGCTGCCGGGAGCCCCGTGGAGGGATGGCCGGGCGGGGGGCAGCTCGGCGGTGCCCGCTCCCCATCCCCGCACGCCTCCCCCCGGCGCCAGCCGCCCCCTGTTCCTGCTGCAGCCCGGCTCGGGGGGCTCGGGGGGCTGCGGGGGGCCCTGGGTGGGCGCGCGGCCCCACGCCGCCGATTTTTCCATGGACACGGGGCCGGGCCGGCCCTTGGAGCCCAAAGACGAGCGCCTGGGCTACCGAAGCGCCCAGCCCGGCTCGCCCCCGGCGTGCGGGGAGCCCCATCCCTCGCACCCAGCGGCTCCGGCCAAGCCCGAGCCCTCCCCGGGCTGTCTGTGCCCCACGCCGGGCTGCGATGGGTGCCCGGGGGTGCCCAACCTCTTCGAGCCCCCCCTGGGCATGGCCGGGGGGCGCTTTCCGTGCCCCCCCAGCAACCACACCAAGCTGAAGAAGACGTGGCTGACGCGGCACTCGGAGCAGTCGCTGCCTCGCTCCAAAGCTCCCCGGCGGGACGGGGGTCCCGAGCCCCCCGGGGAGGGCAAGCGCTCGGCCAAACGCCCCCACGGCACCGCCGAGGGTCCCCGCCCCGCCGGAGAGGGCGCCGGGGCGGCCAAGAGGGGCACCAAGGCCACCGCGGGCACGGGTGATGGCACGGAGAGCGCGGGGGACGCCGAGGAGAGGAGGATGGAGCTGGGAGAGGAAGGTGAGGACGCACAGGATGCGCGGAGAGGGCGGGGGCAGCACCCGATCCCGAGGGAATTTTGCATCGCGGCTCCCGGCGCCCACAACACGAGCTGGGAACACGTGTGGGCTGCGGAACCTGCTGCGCTGGGGTTTTTCCCGGCGTGACCGGGTCTGGCAGCGGTTCCCGGGGTGGGCACGGATGGAAATGTCCCTTTGGGGCAGCGTGACACCCTCGGGGGGGATTCCCGGGGGTTGGGAGCGCTGCGGTTCAGGCAGTGACTCCTCGGGGAGGTGTTGGCATCCCAGGCCCGACCTCTGAGCAGCTCCAGCCCTACTTTCCAGCCCTACTTTCTGGCCCAGTTTCCAGCCCCCGCCACAGCGTGCCAGTCACAGGATGCTGGAATGCTTTGGGTTGGAAGGAACCATAAAAATGACATTAAAACGCATCCAGTCCCAGCTCCTTGCCAAGCCCGGGGACACCTTCCACCACCCCAGGCTGCTCCAAGCCCCGTCCAAGCTGTCCTCGGGCACTTCCAGTCCCTCGCGGCTGCTGTGGATGGGGCTCCGCGGTGTCCCCAAGCGCTTCCCGTGTCCCCAGAGCTGCCGAGCCGTGCGGGGGAGCCGTGGTGCCTGCAGAGCCTGCCCTGCACGGCGCTGCCCCCCGGCATCCCCCGCTGCTGTGCCTGCGCCCCCCGCGCCGGGGGGGACCCCGAGGGCGAGGAGGAGGAGGAGGAGCCCCCCGAGAGCCCCTGCAGGCTGCTGCACTTCCGCAGGTGAGCCCGGGGCGAGCTCGGCGCGGCGGCGTCCAGCAGGACGTGCCAGGGGGCGGTGGAGCAGCCCCTTGTTTGGAGTGTCCCTTTTGATCACCCCACTTTGGAACGTCCCCTTCTGTCACCCCGGCTCAGGGCATTTCCTTCCTGTCACCCAACTCTAGAGCATCCCCTCCCTTCACCACACTTTGGAGCATCCCTTGCTGTCACCCCTCTTTGGGACATGATCTCTGTCACCCTGCTTTGGGACACCCTCTCTGTCACCCCTCTTTGGGACACCCTCTCTGTCACCCTGCTTTGGGACACCCTCTCCTGTCACCCCACTTTAGAGGAATCCCCCCTCTCCCCCCACTTTCTTGTCCCGACCTTTTCTCCTCTTTTCTCCTCTCCCACCACCCCAAGTTTTCACCTCTCCTCTCATCCCCCCACTCTGAGCGCCCCCATCTCTGTCCCCCGTCCCTGCAGGCTCGCCCTGGGGGACAGCGGCGAGCTGAGCGTCGATGGCCTCTGCAGCCTGCGGGAGGCCGAGGGCGAAGCGGCCGGCGCTGCCCCGGGGCTCAGGAGCGCGGGGAGCAGCCTCTGCCTGGCCAAGTACCTGCTGGGGGTCCTGGGGGACCCCTTCTGCGCCGCCGTCCGCAGCGACAGGGACACGTGGCCGGGAGCCCCCGGCGGGCCCGAGGGTGAGCAGGGAGCAGGGCGGGGGTGGCACTGGGGACACGAGGACACCGAGGCTGTGTTTCCCGCAGGGGTGACGGGCTGGCGGCGGGGGGAAGGAGCCCCGCAGCTCTGTGACGCCTGCCAGCGTGGCTTCTTCAACTCCCACTGGAGCTGCGCCAGATGTGGCTTCCAGCTGTGCCCCGAGTGCCACCGCAGCCGGCGGGAGGAGAGTGGCGCTGGTACGGGGACGGCGAGGGGTGGAAAAGGGGGTGTCAGCCCTGGGGGGCTCCGTGGGGACAAACGAAACCTCTCTGACACAGAGGGCCCGGCGCTGCCCCCGGAGTGTGCCCCCGGGCGGGACCACCACGTGTCAGCGCTGGTCCCCACGCAGTTCGTCCCCACCTGTGGTGAGTGCGTCCCCCAGCCCCAAAAACCCCCTTTGGCCGCTGCTGGGGGGTTGACACCCCTGTCCCCATCCTCCCCCAGTCCTGACCCGGCTCTGGAAGCTCCTGCACGAGGTCAGGGCCAAGTTTGGCATCGAGTCGCGCTGTCCCTGCGGGGCGGGGGCCGCGGAGCAGAGCCTGGCGGAGCCCCCGGGCAGGCAGGTACGGGGGGGGGGGGGCTCGGGTTGCTGGGGAAAAGGGGGGGGGGGGGCGCCCCAGCCCCGCCCAGGGGGGGGGGCTCTGGATGCTGGGGAAAAGGGGGTGCGGGTGCGCCCCAGCCCCGCGCAGGGCGTGGGATGCGGCTCCCGCCTGGATCCCCACTGCTGCGGGTGTTTCAGGAGCCGCCGGGGGCCGCGGTGCCCGCCGTGCCCCCCCGCAGCCACGGCCCCGCCGACCCCGCCCGGCCCATCAAGGAAGGTAGGGCCGGCTGCGACCCCCCCGCCGCGGGCACGGCCGCGCTCCGGGGGGGTCAGGGATGCCGCACCCCCTCCCCTTTTGGGGTGCCGGGTGGGGGGTGACGTGCGGAGGGCGGCGTGGGCGACCCTGACCGCGTTGTGCCCCGAGCAGAGAGCCCCGAGGGGGGGCCGCCGTCCCCGGGGCAGCCCCCGGCGCGGGGGGGGGCGGTGCAGAGCACGACCCTCTGCGACCTGCTGGCCTCCACCGCCGTGAAGCTGTGCCTGGGCCAGGACGGCGTGCGCATGGCCTTCGCCCCCGTGGCACCGGCGCTGCCCAGCGTGAGTCCCGCGACCCTCGGGCCACACCGTGCCCTGCTGCCCACCCCCTTCCCTGCTGCCCACCCCGTTCCTTACTGCCCACCCTGTGCCCTGCTGCCCACCCCATTGCCTGCTGCTCACCCTATTCCTTAATGCCCACCCCATTCCCTGCTCCCCGTCCCCTTCCCTGCTCCCCACCCCATTCCCTGCTCCCCACCCCCTGCCCCGCTGCCCACCCTGTGCCCTGCTGCCCGTCCCCTTCCCTGCTGCCCACCCTGTGCCCTGCTCCCCATACCCTTCCCTGCTCCCTACCCCATTCCCTGCTGCCCACCCCGTTTCTTACTGCCCACCCCATTCCCTGCTGCCTACCCCATTCCCTGCTGCCCACCCCGTTCCTTACTGCCCACCCCGTGCCCTGCTGCCCACCCCATTCCCTGCTGCCTACCCCATTCCCTGCTGCCCACCCTGTGCCCTGCTGCCAACCCCGCTCTGCCGGGGCTGGGGGGGTTCCCCGTGCCCTGAGGGGCTCCCCAATCGCGTCCCCCCCAGGACAATCGCCTGACCAGCATCCTGGACAGCATCATCGCCCGCGTGGTGGAGAAGAAGATCCAGGAGAGGCAGGCGGGGGCCGAGCTGAGCCCCCCCGGCTCCCCGGACCCCCCCGCATCCCACTGCATCCTGACCCCCAGCGGGCTGCTCTGGCTGCACGAGCCCGGCCACGCCAGCAACTACAAACTGTTCCAGGAGCACTGGAGGCAGGGCCAGGTGAGCCCCCGTCCCTGGTGTGGGGTGACACCCGGAGCCCCCCGTCCCCGGGTGTGGGGTGACACACGGAGCCCCCTGTCCCTACGTGTGGGGTGACACCCCGGAGCCCCCATTCCTGGGTGTGGGGTGACACCCCGAGCCCCCCAGCTTCCCCACTGAGCCCCGGCTGCCCCGGCAGCCTGTGCTGGTTTCAGGGCTGCAGAAGAGGCTGGAGCCGCGCCTGTGGGCGCCCGAATCCTTCCAGCCCCCGGGGCAGGAGGAGGAGGAGGTGGAGGCCGTGAACCTGCGGGCACCGCGGAGCCGGGTCCGGATGAGCAGCCGCCAGTTTTGGGATGGCTTTGCCGCCAGCACAGGTGAGGGGACGAGGAGCCAGTGGGGTCCCCGGTGTGATTTTGGGGTGAGGTGCGAGGGGAGCCGGGCTCCATCGCTGTCGTGGCTCCCTCCCACAGCATCCCCCGAGCAGGAGCAGGGCGGCGGGGACCCGCTGAAGCTGGAGCGTGCCCTTGGGGACACGGAGCTGAGCCGGTGGGTGACAGCACAGGGTGGCATCGCCCCGACGCCCCCTCCCCGCGCCAGCTGGCTCGGCCGGCGGGGCTCAGTGGGGTTCGGGGGGGTCCTGGGTGTCACCACACCCCCTGTGCCACAGGGCCACCAACCTGCAGGCCAGCCTGCCCCTGCCCGAGTACTGCGGGGCCAGCGGCCGCCTCAACCTGGCCAGCTACCTGCGGGGCCGCCGGGGCCGGCGCTGGCTCCGCCCGCGCGTCTGCGTGGCCTACGGTGAGAGCGGTGCCGGGGCTTGGGGTAGCCGCGGATTTGGGGGCACCGGGGATTTGGGGGGCACCGGGGCTTTGGGGGGTTCCCGGCCTTTGGGGGGCAGCCAGGGATTTGGGGGACACCGGGGCTTTGACGGGCTCCAGGGCTTTGGGGGGCACAGGGGCTTTAGGGGTTCCCGGGTTTTGGGCGTTCCCAGGCTTTGGGGAACAGCCGGGCTTTGGGGGGCTCCGGGGCTTTGGGGGTTCCCGGGCTTTGGGGCTCCCGGGTTTTGGGGGATCCCAGGTTTTGGGTGCCAGCCTGGCTCATTCCCGCCCCAATCCCCAATCCCCTCCAGGCGCGCATCCGCAGCAGCAGAACTTCGGGACCAAACCCCTGACGGTGGAAGCGGCCGACTCCATCACCGTCCTGGCGCACTCAGAGCCCGCTCCGCGGGGTACGGGGGGCGGTGCGGGCCCCCCCAGGCCCAGCCCCGCGCCCCGCGCCCCCCCTGAGCCCCGTGTCCCCGCAGAGCTGCCGCTGCCCGCGGGCGCGGAGGAGCTGGAGGCGGCGCAGCGGGCGCGGCTCGGCGCCGGGGCGCGGCCCGGGGCGCTCTGGCACATCTTCCGCGCCGAGGATGCCCCGCGGATCCGCGAATTCCTGCGCCGGGTGGGCGCCGGGGGTCCCGAGCCCGCTGCGGAGCCCAGCTCCGCTCTGCCCGGCACCGCACGGGAGCCGGGCCCGGACGGGGCGGCCCCGGCGGAGCCCCCCGGGCGCTACCTGGAGCCCGGGCTGCGGCGGCGGCTGCGGGACGAGTGCGGGGTGAGCGGCTGGAGCCTCCTGCAGCTGCCGGGGGACGCCGTGCTGGTCCCCGCCGGGGCTCCCCACCAGGTAGGCGGCGCCGAACCCCTCCCCGAGAGGCTGTGCCAACCCCCCCGGGGAAACTGAGGCACGGCAAACCCGGGCAGGTGCAGAGCCTCGGCGGCACCATCAGCGTGGAGCAGCAATTCCTGTCCCCGGAGAGCGCCGTGCGCCTCCGCCACCTCGGCACCGGCCCCGCCGGGACCCCGCGCCAGCTCCGCGCCCAGGTGCGTGCCCGGCGGGGGGATTTGGGGGCGCTCCGGGGGGAATTTGGGGGTGCCGGGGCGGGCTGAGCGGTGCTGAGCCCCCTCTTTGCTTCCTGGCAGCTGGACGGGATGATGTTCGCCGCCGTGAGGGAGGCGCTGGGAGTCCTGCGGGGCTGCCAGTGAGGGCACGGAGCGACGGGAGGACACCGGGAGCGTCGGGCACGGGCACGGCCGGGGCACCGGGAGCCTCGGGCACGGCCGGGATACCGGGAGCCTCGGGCACGGCCGGGGCACCGCGGGGAGCCGGCACCGGGCGCCTTCTGCTCGGTGCTTCGCTCCCAGAGCTGCCGGGAGGGCTCGGGGCAGGAGGAATAAAGTGTCCGGAGGCGCTGGCACCACCAGCACCCGGCTCGGCGTGTCCCTTTGTGCCCGCTCCGTGCCACCGGGGGCAGGGGGCTCCGGTCCCTTCATCACACCGGGGTCCGGGCTGCTCTCCCTTCACTCCCCTCCATCCCACGGGGGTCAGGGGCGCTCCGGGTGTCCCGGGATGGGGGCAGGTGGCACAGCCGGGCCCGTCCAGCCCCGGGCAGGGGGCAGCGGTGCCCGGAGTTCGGCCCGGGCTCAGCCCCGGCAGCCTCACGCACAGCTGGGAACAGCTGGATGGCGCTGCCCAGAGCCTGCGGGAGCCAGGGCGCTGCTCCGCCCTGTGCGATGGAGGAAAATGACCGAACACCGCCGGGCAATTAGCACGGAGAAATTAATTAACACTGGGCATTGGGCACTGGGCAATTAACTAACACCGGGCAATTAGCATGGGGCAATTAATTAACACCGGGCATTGGGCACTGGGCAATTAACTAACACCGGGCAATGGGCACTGGGCAATGAACAAGAAGCGATGGGCATCCCCGCGGAACCAGCACCGACTAATGAACCCCGCGTAATTAACTCTGCGCCACGCTCGCACGCGGCCCCTTTAAAGCCAAGTCCCGCCCGATGTGAGTGGCAGCAGGATCAACCAATCACCGGCCCGCTGCGCCGGCGGGCTGACCAATAGGCGGGGCGCAGGGGGGCGGGGCCGGGGCCGGCGCGGCGGAGCCCCGGCGCGGTGAGTGCGCGGCGCCTCCCAGTGCCCCCCAGTCCAGCCTCTCCTTTTCCCACTACCTCTTCCAGTCCGGGCAGCCTTTCCCTCCCAGTAACCACCAGTCCAGCTACCCCTTTCCTCCCAGTATCTTCCAGTCCGGGCAGCCTTTTCCTCCCAGTAACCACCAGTCCGGGCAGCCCTTTCCCCGCAGTGCCCCGCAGTCCGGGCAGCCCTTCACGTCCTTCCTCTTCCCGTGCATCCTGCAGTCCGGGCAGCCCTTCTCGTACCGCAGCCCCCCCCGGCTCCCCAAATCCTGCCAGCTCTTCCCGGCCGGCCCCCCGTGCCCCCCCCAGTCCAGCCAGCCCTTGCCGTCCTGCGCCCCCCCGTGCCTGCCCCAGTCCGGCCAGCCCCTGTGCTACCGCAGCGCCCCCCGCCTCAAAC
>NW_024359056.1:1439918-1457703 GCF_014805655.1 Passer montanus
CCTCACCACCCCCTGCAGCCCCCCCGGCGCCGCGGCTCTTTGTCCCCTCGCCTGCACGTCTGGGGGGTCCCCGCCACGCCCTGAGCCGGCCCCGCTGCCGCCCCCAGCTGCCGCGGGACCCCCGCCCCCATGGGGGACGCGCCGCTGCCGGAGCTGGAGGCCGTGCTGGACGGAGGCGCCTGGGACGTGGGGGCGGCTTTCGAGGGGTGCCCCGCGCCCCCCGGGGTCCGCCTGGGCAGGGACGTTTGCTACGTCGTGCTGGCCGTGCTCTTCAACCAGGAGGTGAGGCAGCCCCGCTCCCAGCGCCCCCAGTGCAGCCAGAGCATCCCCCCAGTGCAGCCAGGCCATCCCCCAGTGCTCCCAGAGCATCCCCCCAGTGCCCCCAGTCCAGGCCCCAGTGCCCCCCCCGTCCCCGTTCCCGTCCCCGTTCCCGTTCCCGTTCCCGTTCCCATGCCCGTTCCCGTTCCCGTTCCCGTTCCCGTTCCCGTTCCCATCCCCGTCCCCGTCCCCGTTCCGCAGGACGCGCTGCTGCTGGTGCAGGAGGCCAAGCCCGAGTGCCGTGGCCGCTGGTACCTGCCCGCGGGCCGGGTGGAGCGGGGCGAGGCCGTGCTGGCGGCGCTGCGCCGCGAGGTGCGCGAGGAGTCGGGGCTGCACTGCGAGCCCGTGACGCTGCTGGCGCTGGAGGAGCGGGGCCCGGCCTGGATCCGCTTCGCCTTCCTGGCGCGGGCCACAGGTTTGCGGGGCTCCGAGGGGCGCGGGGGCTTCGGGGGAGGGTCCCCAGCTGGCCCCGCGGTGGGTGGCAGTGTTCCCTGCCAGTCCCGTGGTGGGTATCCCTGCCCCTTGCCTGTGATGGGTATCTGTGTCCCCTGCCAGTCCCAGGGTGGGTATCCCTGTCCCCTGCCAGTGTCAGGTACCCTGTGACAGGTATCCCTGTCCCCTGCCAGTGTCATGATGGAAAGTGGCACCCCTGTGATGGGTATCCCTGTCCTCTGCCAACCCTAGTGATGGTATCCTTGTCCCCTGGCACCCCCATGATGGCTATCCCTGTCCCCTGCCAGCCCCATGGTGGGAATCAGTGTCCCCACCCCACCCTGTGCCCAGGCATCAGTGTCCCCTGCCACCCTTGTGCCAGCTCTCTGGTGTCCCCTGCAAACCCCATGATGCATTTCAGCACCTTCGTGCCAGGCCATCGCTGTCCCCTGCCACCACCCCCAGCCCCCACGTGGGGCCACCAGTGTCCCCTGTCCACCCATCACGGGGGTCTCAATGCCCCACCAGTGTCCCCTGTCTGCCCACCCCGGGGGTCTCAATGTCCCACCAGTGTCCCCTGTCCACCCACCACGGGGGTCTCAATGCCCCACCAGTGTCCCCTCTCTGCCCACCACGGGGGTGCCACTGTCCCACCAGTGTCCCCTCTGTGCCCATCACGGGGGTCTCAATGTCCCACCAGTGTCCCCTCCCCACCCATCACAGGGGTCTCAATGCCCCACCAGTGTCCCCTCTGTGCCCACCACGGGGGTCTCAATGTCCCACCAGTGTCCCCTCTGTGCCCACCACGGGGGTCTCAATGTCCCACCAGTGTCGCCTCTGTGCCCATCACGGGGGTCTCAATGTCCCACCAGTGTCCCCTGTCCGCCCACCACGGGGGTCTCAGTGCCCCACCAGTGTCCCCCCCCAGCCTTTCCCTCTGTCCCGCTGTGTCCCCCATTCCGTGCCACCCCTGTTCGCGCAGGAGGGACCCTGAAGACCCTGCAGGAGGCAGACTCCGAGTCCCTCCAAGCCACCTGGTGGCCCGGGGACCCGCGCTCGCTGCCGCTGCGCTCCCCGGACATCCTGCCGCTGCTGGAGCTGGCCGCCCGCTACCGCCGCAGCCCCGCGCACCCCCCGACGCTGCCGCGGGAGCTGCCCTGCTCCCCGCTCTGCCTGCGCCTCCTGCTGCCCTTCTCCAACGCCGCGGGCGAGCTGTGGCTGCTGCTGGCCACCGGCGGCACCCCGCACCTGCCCGTGGTGGCGTGCGGCACGTCCCGCTCCGAGCTGCGTGCGGGGCTGCGCCCGCCGCTGCTGCGGCTGCTGCGGGAGCGCCTGGCCTGGGAGCCGCAGCCCGCGGCCCTGGGGCTGCTGGGGCTGCAGCACAGCCCCGGCGACTCTGGGGACAGCGACGGCGTCTGCTTCAACGTGCTGCTGAGCGTGCCCCCGGACAGCCGGCGGGAGCGGCCCCCCGAGCCCCGCGACCCCGCGCTGCGCTGGTGGCCCGTGCGGGACGAGCGGCTGCGGGGCCGCGTCCTGCGGAGGCTCGGTGCCACCGTGCCCGTCCGGAGCTAGGCACGGGAGAGCTGCGGGGGGAGTGCGGGGCTGGGAGGGGCAAAGGGGGAGCCCCGGGATGCGCTGCCCGGGGATGGGGGCTGCTCTGGGGGTGCTGAGGGCAGAAATGAAATAAACCCGGCGGCTGCTGGTTCCGTGTCCTGGCTGCGGTGGGGAGTGGGGTGCGGGGGGAAATGGGGTTTTGAGGGGTTTGGGGGAAATGGGGAGTGGGGTTTTGGGGTGTTTGGGGGAAATGGGGAGTGGGTTTGGGGGGAAAATGCAGAGTGGTGTTTTGGGAGTGTTTGGAGGAAATGGGGAGTGGGTTTGGGGGAAATGGAGAGTGAGGTGTTTGGGGGAAAATGGGGAGTGGGATTTTGGGGTGTTTGGGGGAAAATAGAGAGTGGGATTTTGGGGTGTTTGGGGAAATGGGGAGTGGGGCTTGGGGGCATTCGGAGAAAAATGGGGAGTGGGATTTGGGAGTGTTTGGGGAAAATGCAGAGTGGTGTTTTGGGGTGTTTGGAGGAAATGGGGAGTGAGTTTGGAGATGTTTGGGGGAAATGGGGAGTGGGGTTTTGGGGGAAATGGCGAATTAAGGATAAGGATTTAAGGGTTTAAGGATATTTGGGAAGGGGCACAGAGGTGCTGCTGAGTCACAGCTTTATTGGAGCAGAGTCCCATCACCCTGGGGAGGGGCTTTGCAGGGTCTGGGGGGACAGTCCCCCACCAGAGCACACACACATGGCACACACACACACAGACATGTCACACATGTCACACTCCCCCTGCCACAGCGCCAGGGCAGGGGGGTGTTTGGGGAAAATGCAGAGTGCTCTTTTGGGGTGTTTGGAGGAAATAGGGAGTGAGTTTGGGGATGTTTGTGGGAAATGGGGAATGGGTTTAAGGATGTTTGGGAAGGGGCACAGAGGTGCTGCTGAGTCACAGCTTTATTGGAGCAGAGTCCCATCACCCTGGGGAGGGGCTTTGCAGGGTCTGGGGGGACAGTCCCCCACCAGAGCACACACACATGGCACACACACACACAGACATGTCACACATGTCACACTCCCCCTGCCACAGCGCCAGGGCAGGGGACAATCGAGTCCTTGCAGCTGAGGGGGGCTCTGTCCCACACACCCCATTATTGCCTCATTATTGCCTAAAAATTCCCTGCTGGAGCCTTGGGGGGCTCGGGGCAGCTCCGGCAGCGCAGGGGGAGCAGGAACCACCACCCAGGAGGAGCCACAGCAGCCACGGCTCCGCACCCAGCACGGGGACGTGCTGACACCTCGGGGCTGGCCGAGGTGACAAGGAAGGGCTCCGCGCCTCCTCGTCCTCCTGCGAGGTCCTTCCCGCGGTGCCACGGCCGTTCCTGGCTACTGCAGGGCCACCAAAACGTGGCCGGCGGCCACCACAGCCCGGCCGAAGAGGGGGGGCTCAGGGCGGCCCCTCGGGTGGCCCCTTGACCAGGGCGATGGCAGCCAGCTCCTTGCAGAACTCCTCCAGCACCACCACCCCCTTGAACAGCACCGTGTGATCCATCCTGCGGGGACACCAGCCATGGCGGGGGGGGTCTGTGGGGTACAACCCCTCCCCAAAAGGGCATTTTGGGGCACTCACTGCTCTCCTGGCACCTGCCCCAGGAGCTGCCGGCGCACCAGGAGCAGCTTGGCCCTGGAGTGGGGCACGCGCTGCAGCCGCTGCATCAGCTCCCCGATCACCTGGGGAGGCAGGAAAGGGTCACCCCCCGGCCGGGGGCTGTCCCCGTGTCCCCACGCCCCAGAGGGTGACGTTACCCTGACGAGGACGGAGAAGAGCGAGCGGCAGCCGGGGGCCAGGCTGAGGTAGGGGTCCAGCAGGTACTCGTGGAGGTGGGGATGGGGCAGGGCGGCCAGCAGGGACAGCACCGAGGTCACCTGCAGGTTCAGGCTGTAGGGCTGGGATGGGGGGCACGCTCAGGACCCGGTGTGGGGTGACCCCCCCAGCACCCCCTCGTTCTGAGCCCGTCCCCACCGAGCGCTGCTGATGCTTTTGGGCACTCTGTCCCCACGACGGGGGTCCTGGGGGGGCACGGGGCAGGTGTAGCCGGGTACCTGATCCAGGATCCGGCTCATCCGGTCGAACAGCACCTTGAGGAAGTGTCCCTCGTAAAAAGCCACTCCAGGGTGACAGGAGTCCAGGGGCCGGGGGGACGAGGGCCACCCCCAGGGGGCTGCGCTGGCACGGCACGCCTGGACCTGCCCGGGGGGGACAGCAGGTGAGAGCCAGAGCGGGGACAGCCACCAGCAGGCTGGGGACCCCCCCAGGCACCCACCGTGCCCAGGGCATCGTGCACGTAGGTGTCATAGCCACCCTCCTCCATGCACGACGAGGTCTTGGCCTCCTCGGGGACCAGGCACAGGAAGCTGGAAGAGAGGGAGGAGAGGATGGGGAGGGGGATGCAGCCCCCCATTCCAGCCCAGCCCCCCCAAAGCCCTACCTGCTGACCACCTCGCTCACTTGCCCCTTCCCCGACGGGGTCGATGCTGGGGAAGGATTTTTTGTCGCCCTAAAGTTGTCTGGGAATCCGTCGGTGAAATAGGGATCCTCCTCCAGGTCCCTGTGCGGGGTCAGCGTTAGGGGGTGGGCAGTGGGGGTGCCCCCCTCGCCCTGCCCAGCCCCCCTCGCTCACAGCCCGTCCTCCTCGGGGTCTGTCTCGGGGGGCCCGCGCTCCTCGGGGCCGTGGGGGCCGCGCTGCAGGTAAGCCCTGGCCTCCAGGTTCCGCAGCACCAGGTTGTGAGCCACGTGCTCGTGGGGCTTCCTCAGGAGCTCCTCGAAGAGCCGCAGGCTGGCCAGGCTGATCTGGGCACGGCCAGCAGGGTGAGACCCCTGGGCACTGCCAGCAGGGTGAGACCCCCAGCACAGCCAGCAGGGTGAGACCCTGGCACTGCCAGCAGGGTGAGAGCTCCAGCACAGCCAGCAGGGTGAGATCCCCGGCACTGCCAGCAGGGTGAGACCCTGGCACTGCCAGCAGGGTGAGAGCTCCAGCACAGCCAGCAGGGTGAGACCCCCGGCACCACCTCCCTGCCCGCCCAGCCCGCCCAGGTGAGCTCACCTCGTCGCACAGGTGGTCGCAGCGGTCGATGAGCTGCGCCCGCAGGGGGTGGGGGTCGTCCCCGGGGGTCTCGGGGTGCCGGTGGGGCCCCAGCAGGAAGAGGACGAGGCGGTGGAGCAGGGCGGGCGCGCGGAGCTGCCGCACCGTCCCCGCCAGCACGGCCGTGGCGCCCAGCACGGCCAGCTCCGACCTGCCGGGGGACAGCGTGGTTGTCCAGGGAAAAGGGAACCCCCCCATGGCTCCGAGGGGGTCCTGAGGAGCAGAACGCCCCAGCCGGGCTCACTCACATCTGCAGGAGCTGCGGCTGCAGGATTCCCTGGAAGAACTTCTCCTCCACGGCCTCGCTGATGGCATCGGCCACGAGCTGGGGGGAGGGAGGGGCTGAGCGTGGGGACCCCCCAGGAGAAGAGGACACAGCCTTAAATTGCACCCCGGGGGGTTTGGGTTGGATTGGGAAGAATTTCTGCACAGAAAGGGTGACTGGATGTCGGGATGGGGCTGCCCAGGGAATGGTGGAGTCGCCATCCCTGGAGGGGGCACTCGGTGCTCTGGGCTGGTGACAGGGTGGGGACCAGGCACAAATCAAGTCCCAGAACAATGAATGAATCCCGTGGCTCTCACCGGGTGGGCGCCCATCACCAGCTCATCCAGGAAGTCCAGCCAGCCCAGGAACTCAGCCAGGCTCTCCTTGCCCGGGAAAGCCCCGTCCCCTGCGCCATCCCCCTGCGACCTGCACGGCGTGGGGAACGTGGAGCTGTGACACTGCCGGGGGGCACCTGGCACCCCCAGCCCAGCGCCCCCTCACCTCCAGCTGGCCCTGTCCATGGCGAGGACGTCAGCGGGGTCGGTGCCAGCGGGCACGGCGCCGTAGAGGTCGCAGAGGTGGCCCACGAGCAGCGGGCACAGGGCACTGCCCCGCGCCAGGCAGGTGGCAGCCGCCTCCTGGGACAGCCCCGCCAGCAGCAGCAGGTTCTCCCGAGCCTTCAGCGCCACCCGGCTCTTCTGCGAGGAAGAGGAGGAGGGCACGGGGGTGGCCACACGCCTGGCAGTGCCCGCTGTCCCCGCGGGGCCACCCGTGTGGCCGCACCTTGCTCCTGCACAGTGCCACCAGGCAGGTGACGAGGTTGCTGTCCCTGCGTGGCGGGGAGGGCTGGGCTGCAGGGCAGCTGGCACTGGCTGCAGGGCAGCTGGCAGCGGTGCCCGGGGCATGCTCCAAACCCTCCTCCCTGGGGCTCTCCGGGGCTCTCCTCCCGTTCAGGACGCTCTTTCCCTGCAGAGGAAGAGCAGCAGCAAAGCATTGCAGCCACCACCTTCCTCCTCCTCCTCCTCACGCCGAGGAGCTTTATGGCAGGGAGGAGGCTGCAAAGTGACCCCAAAAGGACAGGAGGCCACACCCCAAGGGGACCCGCACGGCCCCACCTGCAGGATGTAGGGCAGCAGGCTGGCGTCCTGCTGGATTTTGGAGCAGAGCACGGCTGCCAGCTGCACCTCCTCCCTCTCGGCGCCGGAGCCCAGGCGGTCCCCGCTGAGCTGGAGCAGCTTCTGGGGAGCAGGGGTGGGCATGTGGGGGTGCCGGGGGCTGCCCGCCCCGTCCCCGTGGCTGTCACCTCCCGGGGACAGGTGGCACCTCACCTGCACGGGCCGGAGCACGTTGAGGTAGTGCAGCAGCGGGTGCTGCAGCCGCCCCAGCAGGCGGCTGAAGAAGAGCAGGACCTGCTGCCTCATGCCGGGGGGATACTGGGACAGGGACACGGGGACAGCAATCAGCCACACCCCCTGATGTCCCCATAGCTACCCCAAACCGCCCCAAAATCATCCCCGCTTCCCTTCAACAATGAGGGGTTTAACTCGATTCTCTGCGTCAAAAGAAAAAGAAATCCGGGGGATTATTTCCCATTTCCCAGCACCCCAAACCCCCAAATCCTCCTGGGCGTGAAAGGCCCAGCGTGTTTCCACTTCTATTTGAATAAAAATCTATTTCTAGGGGCTTGTTGCTGTTCTTAGCAGCAAAGGGGCAGCAGAGCCATTATGTTTGTTACGTATTTGGCCAATATTTACCTTTTTTCCACACCTGGCACCTCATCCCTCAAAGCCAAATGCCAGATGTTTCTATTTCTTTTTTTTTAATATCTGTTTTTATTTTTATCTTTCAAATATCTGTGTGCCAGGTATTTAAAAAAAACCCTTCCTGTGCAAGCAGGGATGTGCTGAGGCGCAAGCTCCCAGAAAGGATCCCGGTGGGCAACTTGAGCAACCCAAGACCCTCCCAAAAAAGCCAAGTTTTCCATCACAAAAAGCCAATTTTCCACAAAAAAACAAACCCAAACCCAAGCCCTGTGACCACCTCACACTTCACAAACTCCCGTTCTCTGTAAAAATGCTCCAAAATTAAAATCACCGAGGGGCACCAGGTGAAGCAGCTGGGACAGGCTGCGGGCTCGGCCTCTCCCGAGGGATTTTCCCGATTTTCCCCCATTTTCCCGATTTTCCCGCTCACCTCCGCCTTTCCCAGCGTCCCCAGTGTCTCCAGCAGCTTGTGCTGCAGCAGGTACTCGAGGCACGGCCCCGTGTCCCCCGGCGGGCGCTGCTGCTCCTCGTGCACCAGGATGTCCAACATCTGCCGCAGGCGCCACGGGATGTCCGTCTGCCGCGCCGCCACGCTCTCGTCTGCCGCACCGGGAGGCGGGGAACGGGATTTGGGGATTTGGGATTAGGGATTTGGGGATTCAGGGTTCAGGGATTGGGGATTTAGGGTTCAGGGATCCAGGGATTTGGGGCAAAAAAACAAACCCAAACCCAAGCCCTGTGACCACCTCACACTTCACAAACTCCCGTTCTCTGTAAAAATGCTCCAAAATTAAAATCACCGAGGGGCACCAGGCGAAGCAGCTGGGACAGGCTGCGGGCTCGGCCTCTCCCGAGGGATTTTCCCGATTTTCCCGAGGGATTTTCCCGATTTTCCCGCTCACCTCCGCCTTTCCCAGCGTCCCCAGTGTCTCCAGCAGCTTGTGCTGCAGCAGGTACTCGAGGCACGGCCCCGTGTCCCCCGGCGGGCGCTGCTGCTCCTCGTGCACCAGGATGTCCAACATCTGCCGCAGGCGCCACGGGATGTCCGTCTGCCGCGCCGCCACGCTCTCGTCTGCCGCACCGGGAGGCGGGGAACGGGATTTGGGGATTTGGGATTAGGGATTTGGGGATTCAGGGTTCAGGGATTGGGGATTTAGGGTTCAGGGATCCAGGGATTTGGGGTTCAGGGATTTGGGGATTGGGGATTTGGGGATTCAGGGTTCAAGGATCCAGGGGTTAGGGATCTAGGGATTCGGGGATTGAGGATTTGGGGTCCAGGGATTCAGGGATTGGGGATTTGGGGATTCGGGGTTCAGGGATTTGGGAATTCAGGGACTGGGGATCAGGGATCTGGGGATTCAGGGATTGGGGATTTGGGGTTCAGGGTTCAGGGATCGGGGATTTGGGGTTCAGGGATTTGGGGATTTGGGGTTCAAGGATTCAGGGTTCAGGGATTGGGGATTCGGGGTTCAAGGATTCACAGTTCAGGGATCCAGGGATCAGGGATTGGGGATTCAGGGTTCAGGGATTTGTGGATTCAGGGATTGAGGATTTGGGATTCGAGGTTCAAGGATTCAGGGTTCAGGGACCCAGGGATTTGGGGATTCAGGGTTCAGGGATTTGGGGATTCGAGGATTGGGGATTTGGGGTCAAGGGATTTGGGGATTGGGGATTCGGGGTTCAAGGATTCAGGGTTCAGGGATCCAGGGATTCAGGGATCAGGGATTTGGGGATTCAGGGATTTAGGGATTTGGGGACTGGGGATTGGGGATTTGGCGATTCAGGGTTCCAGATACCCAGGGATCCAGGGATTAATGGGTTGAGGGATCTGGGGAATTCTGGGATTTGGGCATTCAGGGATCAGGGATTTGGGGATTCAGGGTTCAGGGATTCAGGGATTTGGGGATCCACGGATTCGGGGATATTCAGGGATCCAGGGATCAGGGGTTTGGTGATCCAGGGATTCGAGGATTCAGGGATTCAGAGATCAGGGATTCGGGGATTCAAGAATCCAGGGGTTCAGGGATTTGGGGATCCAGAGATTTGGTGATACTGGGATTCAGGGACTCGGAGACCTGGGGATTTGGGGAATCAGGGATTCGGGAATCAGGGATCTGGGGATTCATGGATTCAGAGATTCATGGATTCAGGGATTCAAGGTCGGGAGGCTGTGGCGGGGCACCCCCGGGCGGGATCCGGAGATTCATGGATTCACGGATTCAAGGTCGGGAGGCTGTGGCGGGGCACCCCCGGGCACGGCAGCGGGAGGGATGCCCCGGTGAGGTGCCAGCCGTGCCAGTGGGGTCCTGCCAGGGCTTTTCCCTGATCCGTGCCATCCCTAAATCCGGCTCCTCCGGAGCGGGAACGACGCTAGATGGCAATGTGAGGATGGAACAGCTGCTTCCGCCCCGGCCTAGGGCGCTGCCGGACATCCCGCTCCTCCCGCCGCTGCCCGTTCCCCCGGTGGGCACCGGAGACCCCCGGCACAGCCGGGACCGGGATCCACCGGCACAGCCGGGCCCGGGATCCCGGGATTCCCGGGAATTGGGGCCGGAGCTCTCCCGGCGCCGCTCCAGCGCTGCCAGGGCGCAGCGCGCTCCCGAAGGGACGTGTCCCAGCCTGTGCCGGGAGTGTCCCCACACACCCCAAAATCTCCGTGCCGACCCCACCGCGCTGCCGGGGGGTCGCGGCGGGGCAGGGCAGAGAACCCCGAGGGGGTAAATCCTGCCCGGGCTTGGGAAGGGTGTCCCGGGCCCGGCCCCGCGGGCACCGGGGTCCCGTCCCAGGATTTGGGGTCCCACGGCAACGTGCAGGGATTTGTCCCAGGACACGGGGTCCTGTCCCGGGACATTCCCCTGACCCTGCCCCAGGGCACAGGGATCATTCCTAGCCCGGGGATCCCGTTTTAGGACACAGGGACGCTCTCCCAGGACACACGGCCCCCTCCCAGGATATGGGATCGCGTCCCAGGGAATGGGGTCCCCCCCTCCTTGGGCACAGGGACCTTGTTCCCGTTTTTAGGACACCCTGTTTTAGGATACAAGGACCTCTCCTAGGACACAACTCTGTTCCCACACCACAAGGATTTATTCCCACCTGAGACCCCATCCCGGAGAGAAAGAACTCCATCCCGGGAAACAGGGACCCCGTCCCGGGAAAAAAGCACCCCCAGCCCGGGGCACCGGGACCCCTCCCCGCACCCCGCTCACCTGTGGCCTCCAGGTAGTAGCCGGTGATGCCCGTCCAGTGCTCGGTGAAGGCCTCCAGCAGGTCCACGCTGGGCTCCCGCTGCTCACACCGGGACCGGGGTCAGGGGGGCACGGAACCCCCCACTCCCGGTGCCGGTCCCGTTCCTCCCGCGTCCCCCCCGGCCCCGCTCACCGTCTCCACCGCCTGCTGCAGCAGCGCTCCCAGACGGCTGAGCATGGCTGGGACCCCCGGCACCGGCACCGAACCCGCCGCCGGCCCCCGGCCGGTCCCGCCCGGTCCCTCCCCCGGTCCCTCCCGGTCCCTCCCCGGTCCCGCCCCCGGCGGCTCCGCTGCGGCTCCCGCAGGGATGGGCCGGGCTGGGAGCGAGCAGCGTGGAGGACGGAGGGGTTGCGAAGGTGCCTCAGCCATAAAAGTGCTCCGCGGGCAGGGCTGGGTGGGGTGGACGCGGGGCACCGGGGTGGGGATGGAGCCCACAAACCTGGATGGGAACAAACCCCCCACACAGGGCGAGGGCATCATCCTACCCGGGACTGACCCCACAAACCCTTCATCGGGATGGGGATTGACCCCATAAACCCCTTCATTGGGATCGTGATACCCCCCATAAACTCCTTCACTAGGATTGGGATTGACCCCACAAACTCCTTCCCTGGGATGGGGACTCACTCCACAAACCCCTTCACCAGGATCAGGACTGACCCCACAAACCCTTTCACCAAGATCAGGACTGACCCCACAAACCCCTTCACCGGGATCAGAATTGACTCCACAAACCCCTTCACTGGGATCAGGACTGACCCCACAAACCCTTTCACCGGGATCAGGATACCCTCCATAAACTCCTTCACTAGGATTGGGACTGACCTCACAAACTCTTTCCCTAGGATCAGGACTGACCCCACAAACTCCATCCCTGGGATGGGGACTGACCCCACAAACCCCTTCAACAGAATGGGAACTGACCCCACAAACTCCTTCCCTGGGTTTGGGACTGACCCCACAAACCCCTTCAACAGAATGGGAACTGACCCCACAAACTCCTTCCCTGGGTTTGGGACTGACCCCACAAACCCCTCCACCGGGATGGAGCCCACACTCACCAGGACAATGACAAGGACCCCACCCCCTTCCCAGCTCACCCTTTCCCACAGCACAACCCAAGTTTTACGACATTTTTTCTTTAATTCTCTAAAAAACAATTTTCTCCAATTAAACCCAAGCCCTGACAAGCACAGCTGCTGGAAATGCACCCAGGGCCCAGCCCGGGTCCCGCTGACTCCAGGGAATGGACAATCGGGTGCTCCCAAACCCGTGCCCCCCAGGGTTTGCCCACACCCACCCCTGGAAATTCGGGGTGCCCACACTGGGGACAGAGCCAGCAGCTCCTGAAGTTGTACCCGGGGATTTTTACCCCAAAACCGAGGCGCTGGGACGGGTGGGGACGCGGCAGGGAAGCCCCCGGGTGGAGAGCTGATAGGTGTGTGTCGATATATCTGGATACAAAAATAGATGTGCGTAGTTGTAGCGCTGATAGTGACGGATACATTCAAATTCCAGGCTGATCCCAGGCTGGTCCCGCACGATCCACGTGCGGCCCGATGGTCTCCGGGAGGCTCCCGCTCCGTGCTCACATCGCAGACTTCATCTCCCACTCCTGGACAGATTGGGGGGGTCAGTCCCTCATTTCCCTGTTCTGTGGGATCCCCTCAACCCTTCTGTCCTGGATTGCCAAGCGCATTGGATTCTGTTTGGATCTGCATGGCAGCTGTCTCCTGTTCATCCGGCAGTTTTCCTTATCTCTTCCACACCCAATCCTTCCTGGGGGACACCTGCTGATAACAGGCTGTGGGATGTCCCTGCACGGCTGATAACAACTGCAGCATCCACTGGGAGATGTGAGCCCAGGCAGATTTATAGCAATTCAGAGGGAGGGGGTTTGCGTTCTCCATTTCAGGGGAGGCTCCTGCCTTCCTGAGCAGACACCTGGCTTTCCAAACCGAGACCCTTCCCCTTCCCCCGGGTCCCGGAGTTACCTTTGTCTTCCTCATCACATTTCCCTTCCCCGCCACGACCGGGGACGGCGGCGGCCTCATGGCGCTCCTGGCCGAGGTGGTGCGCTTCAGCAGTGGCCTGAGGAATGATCCCTGGGGGAGAAGCAGCGGAGGAAGGGTCGGGAGTGCCCCGCAAACCTCGCCATGCCTGTCATGCACGCCGGCTCTGGTGTCCCCACCTCGGAGCCAGCCGAGCTGGCGGTGGCGGCGATGTGCCCCTTCAGCGACTTCCCGAGCGCCAGCAGGTTCATCTCGGAGCCGGCCTTCAGCCTGCCCTTCACGCCCCGCTCCAGCTGCCCCACCTTCTCCTCCAGCCTGGGAAAGGCTCTTTTCCCTGCAGGGACAGCAGGAGCGCTGCCAAGGCTGGCACCCCAGCCCTGCCAGCTGCTCCGGCCGGGAGCGGGCAGTGCCCGGCCCAGAGCGCAGGGATGGGCTCTCCGTTGAGGGGGTGGATAAATTATCTCTTGTCTTTTTTTTTTTTAAAAAAACCTCAGAAGTTTATCTCTTTAATTGGGTAAAAAAGACACTTTACAGGACTTTACTTCAAACTTAAGGATAGCTAATTGGACAGAAGGTAAAAGGTCTTGCTTAGGCAATGTTGGAACCTCTGACTGCCCTGGGTGGCTCGAGACCCTGGCAGGGGGCTCAGAGTCCTTGGCACAGAGTCAAAGACAACTCTGCCTTCGGTTTTAACCCACGGAAAAAATGACCAGCTTTGTGTGAAGATTTACAAGCCGCAAGAGTTTGAGTAGAATGGTAGTTAATTTATCACAGGGTGAAAAAGGAGAATTTTGGGGTTTTTAGAATGGAATCCAAGGCACAGGGGTCTTTGACTCTGTGCCAAGGTCTCTGAGCCCCTGCCAGGGTCTTGAGCCATTCGGGGCAGTCAGAGGAATGTCCTGGGTTCCCACAAGGCAATTTGCTAGAATAAGAAGAGAACAAAAGAACTAATGGTTTTTGTAGGGTGTTTTACCAGGAGCAAGAGCTTTTTGCCCTCAGCTCAGGTTTTCTCCGTAAAGAGCTTTGTTAATTTGCCTTTTATTAAAACCTTTCTGTTTCTAACACCACTACAGAAGCCACCTTGCTGATTTTGTGCTACCTGAGCTATTTTAGGAGCGATGTGTTTCTCTGAGAGCTCACAAGCCCCCGCTCAAAGGGATCATGACACCCCCAGAGCCCCCCCGGGTGCTCCTACCGACGAGCACATCCCGCCCTTCCCGTGGGCCCCTGCTCGGGGGCAGGCTCTGGGGCAGGGGCAGCGTGTGCTGGGCGAGGGAGGAGCCCCTGCTCTGCGGGCTCGGGCTGTCCTTCGGCAGCTGCGCGCTGGCAGGCCGGGCCCGGAGAGCGGCTGGGGCTGCGGGGAACGGGAGAGAGGGTCAGGAGGGGGGCAGGGAGAGAGGGTCAGGAGGGAGGGCAGGGAGAGAGGGTCAGGAGGGGGGCAGGGAGAGAGGGTCAGGAGGGAGGGAAGGGAGAGAGGGTCAGGAGGGAGGGCAGGGAGAGAGGGTCGGGAGGAAGGGCAGGGAGAGAGGGACAGCCAGGAGGATGGGCAGGGAGAGAGGGTCAGGAGGGAGGGCAGGGAGGGACGGTCAGGAGGAAGGGCAGGGAGAGAGGGTCGGGAGGGAGGGCAGGGAGAGAGGGTCAGGAGGGAGGGCAGGGAGAGAGGGTCAGGAGGGAGGGCAGGGAGAGAGGGCCAGGAGAAAGGGAAGGGAGAGAGGGTCAGGAGGAAGGGAAGAGAAATGATGATCAGGAGGAAGAAAAGAGGAGGGAGGGTGAGGAGGAAGAGAAGAGAAAGGGTGATCAGGAAGAAGAGTACAGAAAGGGTGATCAGGAGGAAGGGAAGAGGAGGGAAGGTCAGGAGGAAGGGAAGGGAGATGGTGGGAAGGAAAGGAAGACAAAGGGTGATCAGGAGGAAGGGAAAAGATGATCAGGAGGAAGAGAAGAGGAGGGAGGTTGAGGAGGAAAGGAAGGGACAGGATGATCAGGAAGAAAAGAGAAAGGGTGATCAGGAGGAAGGAAAAAAGAGGGAGGGTCAGGAGGAAAGGCAGGGGAAGGATGCTCAGGGGACAGAGCAGAGGAGGGACACTGGAGAAAGGGAAGAGAAAGGATGATCAGGAGGAAGGGAAGGGAAGGGAAGGGAAGGGAAGGAAAGGAAAGGAAAGGAAAGGAAATCAGGAGGAAGGATGCATGAGGGAAAATCAGAAAGAAGGAAAGAGAGGAAGAGTCAGGAGGAACAGAAGAGAAAGACCAATTATCCCTCCACCCAAAAAAAGCTGATTTTCCCCCCAAAAAACCCCAAACCCTGTAACCACCTCACAGTTCACAAACTCCCCTTCAGAGTAAAAACGCTCCAAAATGAAAATTATTGAGGTGCACCATAGAGCAGCTGGGAAAGGCAGTGGGAATGATCCTGAGTAATCAGGGTGAAGGGAAGGGAAAGGATTATCAGGAGGAAGGGAAGAGAAAGGAAAATCAGGAGGAAGAGGAGGAACGCTGGGGAGGAAGGCCGGGGGAAGGACACAGAAATCCCATCTCTCACCGGCAGCGCTGCCTCCCTGGCAGCCGGGGGAGCCGGGGAAGGGGGGACAGCCCTGGGGCACCCTTCCCCTCTCACCTGCCTGCGCGGGCCGGGCACGGCCCGGGGCGGGGCTGCTGGCACCGCAGGGCAGGGCAGACACGGCTCTCGGCCGCTGCCCCGGCGCTGCCCGGTCCAGGCTCTGCTGCTGCGGAGGGAAGCCCAGAGAGGCCCGTGGGCAAGGGGGCGGTGGGAGCGGATCCCCCCGCGCTGGGGGGCACGAGTGGGGGGCAAGGGGCACCGGCAGAGGTTACCAGCTGCTGCAGCCGCTCCGCGTTGGAGTAGAGGTGTTTGGGGCTCCCAGCCGGGGGCTGCCCGAAGGGATCGTCCATGTACGCGTTGGGGGTGGGGACGCGGCGCAGCAGCAGCCCCCTGCAAGGAGGGGGGGTCGCGTTACCTCCCGCACCCCGCACGGAGCCGGGGCTGGGGGTCCCAAAGCCTTACCCGGCAGCGGGGCGGCTGCTCGGCCGGGGGGGTCTCGGGGGGGGCCCGTCCGCCTTCTTCGGCTCCACTCCTCCCCTGGCCTGCAGGGTCTTCAGCCAGGCTTCCCTTTCCTCGTCCGAACGGGCCTGGTGTGGGGCAGGGTCTGGGCTCAGGGGGTGCTCCTGCAGCAGGGTTCGGGCTAAGGGGGTGCCCCGGGGAAGGGTCTGGGCTCAGGGGGTGCCCCCGGGGCAGGGTCCGGGCTCAGGGGGTGCCCCGGGGAAGGGCGTGGGCTCAGGGGTGACCCTGGGGCAGGGTCCGGGCTCAGGGGGTGTCCCTGCAGCAGGATCTGGGCTTCGGGGGTGTCTGACAGGGCAGGTCTGGGCTCAAGGGGTGCCCCCCTAGACCGGATCCGGGCACAGGGGGTGCCCCCGGAGGAGAGTGTGTGCTCAGAGGTGGCCCTGCAGCAGGGTCTGGGCTCAGAGGTGTCTGCCAGGGCAGGTCTGGGCTCAGGGGGTGCCCCTCTAGACCGGATCCGGGCTCGGGGGTGCCCCTGCAGCAGGGTCTGGGCTCAGGGGTGCCCCCCGGAGGGACACGGGGGGTGCCCTGGTGGCCGCTCACCTGCAGCAGGGCGAGCTCCCGGCCGCGCTGGGCGATGCGGATCCGCAGGTTTTGGGGCGAGCCGGGGGCCGCCCCGGGGGTCACCTCGCAGCCGTCCAGGCGCAGGGCGCACACGGGGCGCTGGGCAGCGCCGGGCTCCGGGAACATGCGCAGGGCTCCGTGCCGGACCGCGCACCACAGGCGCTGCCAGCGCCCGCGCAGCCGCACGGCCAGGAACCCTGCGGGCAGCCCGGTCAGGGCCACGGCGCGGGCACCCCCCGAGCCCCGGCCCCTCGCAGCCCCCACCTCCTCTGGCGTCCTCTCCGGGCCGCGGGCTGCGGGCAGGGCTCTGCCGGGAGCGGTTCTCCTCCTCCTCGTCCTCCTTGGCGAGCTGGGGATGGGGGGAGCCCCAGCTCTGTGGGCTCTCAGCCTCCTCTCCTGTGCTCTCCTGTGCTCTCCTGTCCTCTCCTCTCCTCTCCTCTCCTCTCCTCTCCTCTCCTCTCCTCTCCTCTCCTCTCCTCTCCTCTCCTCTCCTCTCCTCTCCTCTCCTCTCCTCTCCTCTCCTCTCCCTCATCCTTTCCCTTCCTTTCCTCCTGATTATTCAGGAGCCCAGGATATGGACTTGGGGTGTATTCCCGAGCGGTTCCCGGGTTTCCCGGGGGACCAACTCACCCTGCTGAGCCTGGGGGCAGGGGACGCGGGGCCCCTGAGGGCTGCCAGCCCGCTCGGGGCATCGCTGCTCACCTCCTCGATCACCTGCCGGGGGGAACGGGCAGCGCTGCACCCCGCGCTCCGGCTGCCCGCCTGAAACAGCTCCGCACACCCCCGAGAAGGGAACTGGGGGCACACCGGGCCACCCCCAGCCCCCCGGGAGCTCCGGAGCAGGGCTGAACCCCCACCGCCCGCTGCCCGCCCCGCTCCTGCCTGGCTGCAACACCTCCAAACCTTCCTCCAGTCCTCAGCCTGCTGCCGGCTCTGGAAGCCGATGACCAGCGCCTCTCCCGCCGTCCCCGTCACCTTCAGGGCGTGGGGCATCTTCTTGCCCCGCTTGTCCTTGTAGGTGACCCGGCAGCCGCGCAGGTCCAGCTCCAGCACCGGCTGCAGGTCAGCGGCGCACCTGAAGCACTGGGGAGGGGGCACGGGGGGTCAGGGGCGGTCCCGGAGCCCCCTCCCCTTCATCCATCGCCCTCCTCACCAGCAGCACGTGCTCCCGGACGATGAAGAGCTGCTTCGCCCACCGCCCGAGCCAGCGCTTCCTCCAGAGGAAGCCGCAGAGCTGCGGCTGCGGGCGCCCGGGGGGCTCGGCCTCGGCGCTGGGGGCCGCTGGCCAGCGCAGGTAATGGGCCCGGTCCGTCACGCCTTCCTCCTCCTCCTCCTCTTCCTCCTCTCCGTACGACTCGTAGTGGCTGCTGTCGCTGTCGCCACCGCCTGGGAGGCGGGATGGGGTCAGGGCGGGGGGCGCGGGGTGATGGG
>NW_024359056.1:1457717-1462112 GCF_014805655.1 Passer montanus
CCCCCGGGGCTCCCCCCGCTGCCCCCGGGGCTCCCCCCGCTGCCCCCGAGCCGCACTCACACGGCGGGCCCTGCAGCCGGCCCAGCAGCTCGGACACCGATCGCTTCTTGGCCCGAGCCGCGGCGCTGAGGCTCTCGCGGTCCAGGAGGAGCAGGAAGGAGCGCAGGTCCGCCAGCAGCTTGTCCAGGTCTGCAGGGGACAGGGACGGCGACGTGCCACCGCGCCCTCCAGGCACCGTGTGGGCACGGGTGCCCATCGCTGCCCCCGCACTGGGCACGGCTGGGGGGCCCCCGATGCCATGGGGGGCCCCCGATGGCCTGTTGATGTCCCCGATGTTATGGAGTGTCCCTGATGCCATGGGAGGTTCCCCGACGACATGGGAGTGACCCCGATGCCATAGGGAGTCCCTGATGCCATGGGGGTGTCCCCAGTGCCTTGGGGATGTCCCCCATGCCATGAGGAGTCCCCGATGCCATGGGGGGGGTCCCCTATGTTATGTATGGGGTGTCCCTGATGCCATGGGGATCCCCGATGCCATGAAGGTGTCCCCCATGCTATGAGGGGGTCCCCGATGCCATGAGAGGTCCCCATTGCTATGGAGGTGTCCCCGATGCCTTGAGGATGTCCCAATGTCTTGGGAATGTCCCTGATGCCATGGGGGTGTCCCCGATGCCATGGGGGGTACGTGCCCACTCCCACCGGCCCTGCCCCGCTCCGGCACCTGCCCCGGCCGGGCACAATCCGGCCATTGACGGGTGCGGGGGGATCGGGGGAGGATGAGGAGGGGGCCCTGCGGGGATGAAGGCTCCTCTGTTGCGCTCACAGAGCCGGTTTGTTCCCGTCGGACCGGGGCAGCCGCGGCCGGGGCTGCACTGCTGCTCCGCGTGCGGAGGAGGATGAGGAGGAGGAGGAAGGGGAGCCCTGGCAGGCTGGAGCAGCTGATGAAGGCTGACATGCCCGCCATTCACCCACCGAGGGCGGGGCAGCGGTCGGGACACAGCGCCAGGAGGGGACCTCGGCTCTGCCACGCCGGGAAGGACAGAAGGACAAGGACAGAGGGACAAGGAGATGCTTTGTGCCTGGAGCAGGGGCAGCGGGAGCGCCGGGCCAGCAGCTCCGCCACCCGGCGCTCCCCCGCGAGACTCCGGGCACGGGGACCTCTGTCCCTCTGTCCCTCTGTCCCGCTGTCCCTCTGTCCCCCCGTCCCGCTGTCCCTCTGTCCCCGTGGGGGCAGTCTGGGGCCCAGGCAGGTGCTGCAGAGCAGGACCAGGGGTACCCCCAGTCTGTCGCCTCTCGCCGCTCCCGCAGGGCCCCCCCGCCCCGGGCACCTCCCGGTGCCACCACCGGCGCGGGCAGGGGTCCCTCAGTGCCCGGGGTCGCTGCCCGGCTCCCCCCGGCCCCTTCCAGCCGCTCATCCGGAATTGGTTTGGAGCTGGGATCAGACATTCCCGACCCGCTGCGGGAACCCAGCACAGCCTGGCACAGGTGCCAGCTGCGCCCGCACCACCCTGCTCCCTGCCCGAGTCCCCCTGCCACCCCCCAGCCGGATCGGGACAGTCCCGGTGGAGCCACCCCAGCCGGGGTGCTCCTCCCGCAACGCCCCGGTGACCCCACATCGCCGAATCCCAAATTTCTCCGGGTTAGCAGGGATGCGGTGCGCCCCAAAAAGGGGGGGGCACCCCCTGGGTGAGGCGAGGGCAGGAGCCCCCCTGTGTGTGACAGGGGCCGGGGTGAAGCCCCCTCCCCGGGGGTGCTGGCACGGGGCACCCCCGTCCCCTCCGCGTCCCCGGACGGGGAGCACACACCCTGCCCGGGGGGACAGGAAACATCTGGCAGCGCGGCCCGGCTGAGCAACGCCGCAGCTGGGCCCAAACATCTGGATTTCCCTGGAAACCGGGGAAGGGAAGGGGGGGAAGAGCTCCCTGCGGGGAAAGCGGCGGGGGCTGCGGCAGGGGCGGGCTGCAGGGACCCGCGGGCGGCGCGGGGCACACGGGGACTGTCCCCCCTGGCCGGCGGGGCTGGCTCTAGCCCTCCCTCCCTTTCTGCTCTCCTCCGCCCAGGCCGAATTCCTGGGCAATGACATCTCCGTCCACTCGGCCTTTTGCCCTCGCTGCCCCCACCCCGCTCCCCCCGGCCGCGGTGCCCTCGCTGGGGCGGCGATCCGTGCCCGGCCGTGCCCGGCCGTGCCCAGCCGTGCCAGCAGCCGGTGCAGGGCGGGCAGGGGCCGCCCTGAACCCTGGCCCGGTGCCCGTTCCCGCTGCCGTGCCAAGGGAAAGCGGCCGGGATGGAAAACATCTGCCTCGGTCTCCAGGGCGGGAGGAAAACGCCCCCCAAACACACACAGAGCGTCTCCTAGCAGAGCTCCCTCTCCCGCGGGACGCGTCCCGGCACGGTGGCATGCTCCTCATCCTCGTGCCGTCATCCTCACCCTCGGGGGAGGAGGAGGAAGGACGGCGCGGCCCCAGGGATGCCACGGGAACGCGCAGTGCCCGGGTGATGCCAGCAGATTTTATCTTCGGGGTTTTATCCATGCCGTGGGGCGTCCGGGGGGCGCGGGGGTGACCCGGGGGACCCCGGGGGTGGCTCTGACCCAGCGCGGGATGACTCAGAGCAGGCTGCAGGGAGCTGCTCGCGGCCGCAGCGTGACTCGTCATGTGCGGAGGCTCCGGGCCACGGCTGCAGGGTGGGGACGCTCCCCCTCCCCCGGCTGCTGCACCCCCAAATTGCCCCTGGGAGGCCGATGGAAGGGGCGCTGTCCCCCCTCCACCCTGCCATGGCACCCCAGTGTCGGGGGGGACACCCCGTCCCTCCTTGTCCCCTCACGTCCCTTCCCCTCAGCCCCCACCACCCCCTTTTCTCCCCCTCCTCTTTCCCCGAACCCCTTTTCCCCCCGTTTTTGAGTTCGTGCCCCAGCCCCGCATCGCTTCGAGCCCCCCGTACCTCGCAGGATCCGGCGTTGGGACCGGGATCGAGATCAGGAGCGGACCGGGATGGGGACTGGGACCAGGATGGGGACCGGGATCGGGATCAGGATCGAGACGGGGACCGGGACGGGGATGGGGATCAGGACCAGGACAGGAATCGGGATCGGGATCAGGACAGGGATCGGGATCCGGACCGGGATCAAGACCGAGACCGGGATTGGGATCGGGATCCAGATGGGGACTGGGATCGGGGTCGGGACTGGGATCAGGACAGGGATCGGGATGGGGACCGGGACCGGGGCAGCCCTGGCCCGGCCCGGCCCGGCCCGGCCCGGCTCGGCTCGCACACGCCCTGCGGGCCCCCAGCACAGCCCGGCCGGGGCGGGAGGAAGGCGGGGAAGGCTCCGCGTCCTCCTCGGAGCAGCACCGCCATCTGCAGGGACCCGGGCTCGCTCCGGGGGGATTTTTGGACGAGAGGGGGAAGCAAAGCTGCGCAGCCAGGCTGGATAAAGCCATTTCACCTTTAATTGTAAGCAAAAAATCACTCTCACGCGGATTCTCCGACACCAGCAAATAAAATAAACTCTAACAAAAACAGAGAAAGTGAATCACTGTAGTCCAGTCCGAAAACAACCCATATTTATATATATATTTATAGATATGTCGTTTGTAGCAGTGAAAGGCAAGTATGGGCCAGTGAATTCCCGATAAATTACATTCTTTACATCCCAACAAGGTCTAGCGGCTGGAAAGTGGCTGGAAACAAAAACCGGGGAGCGTGGAGGGGCCGGGGGGTGCGGGGAGAGAGGGGTCCTGCCCAAAACGTGTGCCTGGAGAGGGGAGGGGGCGAGGGAAGGCGCCGAGCCCTGTCGGCATGGCCGGGAGGGGACGGTGGGAGCCGCGGTGCCATCGAGCCCTGCTCCAGCCCACTGCCCAGCTCATCATCCGTGCCAGCTCAGCGCCCTCCTGGGCCCCCAAAATCATCACAGCTGTGCCCCCCAAATCAGTGCCCTCCCGTGCCCCCCAAATCATCACACCTATGCCCCCCAAATCATCACTCCAGCACCCTTCTGTGCCCCCCAAATCATCACTCCAGTGCCTTCCTGGGGGGGCTGGGGGGGGAGGTTAAGCTGGGATTTGGGCCTGGCTTTGCCGGGAGAGCGTCGGTGTGGCAGTGTGAGCCCCCAGGTTCCTCCCCAGCCTCAGGGTGGGGCACAGGGGCACCTCGGGGGGCACCCCGGGGTGGGTGCTGGGGGCAGCGGACCCCCGGGGAGGAGGGGACCCCCCAGAGCCCCCCTGGCAGAGCCGAAAGCAGAGCCAGGCACGTTCAGGGGGAAAAAGGGGGGCACAAAGCCCAGAGACCCCCCCAGCCCTCCCCTCCTGGCAGAACCATGCCCGGCCCCCCGTGCCAGGCGGGCTCGGTGCCCCCAGCCCCATCTGGCAGCAGGAGAGGGGCGGGGGGGGGGCAGAT
>NW_024359056.1:1462126-1479955 GCF_014805655.1 Passer montanus
GGGGGGGGCAGATCTGGGGGGCTGGGGGACCCCAATAAAAACCGGCTGAGAGCCCTAAAGCGGTGACACGGCGCGGCAGGGACGGAGCTGGCCCGAGGAGGACTCAGAAGAGGAAGGCTTTCTTCTTCAGCTCGTTGCGCTTCCACAGGGCCAGCTTGCCGAACTCCTCCGGCGACATCTCGAACACCTTCAGGAAGTCCTCGGGGGACAGGTGGCGCTGCGGGGAGGGGACACAGCGCGGTGACACACTGCGGGGAGCCCCCCGGAGCCCCCCCAGCCTGGCACAGCCCCCACCTCCAGCCTGGTCCTGTCCACGCCGGGCGGGAGCTTCACGCGGCCTCGGTTCGTCACCATCAGCATCTCATAGGGGTAGATCTGCAAGGGGGGGGGACACGGGGCTGTGAGACCCTCCCCGGGCTCCATCCAAGCCCCCCCGGCCCTGCCCAGCCCCCAGCCCGCTCACCTTCTGCTCCAGCATGCTGGGCAGCGAGTTCCCTCTGTCCATGCGCCCGCGCTGGCCGTTCTGGGGGGGCAAAGCCTGAGGTCAGCCCGGCCCCCCCCCAAATTCCACCCCCCTGAAGCCGAGCCGAGGTGAGGGGCTCCAGCCCGGGGGTGTCAGAGCCGCCCTCCCCCCTCCGGGGACTGTCCCCTGGTGGTCCCCGTGGTCCCTGTCCCCCCATCACCGTCTCGCCGGTCTCGGTGTCCGCGGCCAGGTGAGCTCTTACCTGCAGGGCTGCACAGACAGAGGGGGGGCTCAGCCTGGGGACCCCGCTGTGCCCCCGCAGTCCCGCTGAGCCCCCACTCCCAGTCCCTGGGGACACCCCCACACCTCCCAGGGCACCCCCACACCTCCCAGGGCACCCAGGACATTCCCGGGAACATCCCCCGGGACACCCCCACATCTCCAAGAGCACCCCCACATCCCTCCAGATCATTCCAGAATCCCCAGGACACCCCCACACTCCCAGGGACACCCCAGGACACCTCCAGGACACCTCCAGATCCCCAGGACACCCCCAAGACATCCCCACACCCCCGGGACACACTCCCACTTCCCCAGAACACCCTCAGATCCAAGGACACCCTCAGATCCCCAGGACACCCCCAGGACACCTTCAGGACAGCCCCAGATCCCCAGGACAGCCCCAGACCCCCAGGACACCCCCAGGACACCTTCAGGACACCTCCAGACCCCCAGGACATTCCCAGGACACCTCCAGACCCCCAGGACACCCCCAGACCTTCAGGACACCCCCAGACCCCCAGGACCCCCCTCCCTGCCCTTCCCTCACCTGGGCTGCCCTTCTCGCTCCCCGCCGAGCCAAACTCTGCCGACTGCAGCTGCGAGGGGACAGGGACGGGGACAAGGTCACAGGGTGACCCCAGCCCCCTGAGCGGGCGGGGGGACCCCGGGCAGGGGGGGGGACAGCCGAGAGCCGCTTACCCGGGTGAGGGTGCTCCGGCCGGAGGCGGGGAGGGAGGAGCTCTTGGAGCTCGTGTGGAGCGCTGAGAGAGAGGCAGAGACCGTCAGGGACAGGCAGGGACATTTGGGGACAGGCAGGGATGGGCAGGGATGGGCAGGGACATTCAGGGACCTCTGGGGACATTCAGGGACCTCTGGGGACATCCGGGGACAGGCAGGGATGGGCAGGGACCTCTGGGGACATTCAGGGACAGGCAGGAACAGGCAGGGATGGGCAGAGACCATCATGGACATTTGGGGACATTCAGGGATGGGCAGGAATGGGCAGGAACAGGCAGGGACCTTTGGGGACAGGCAGGGATGGACAGGGATGGGCAGGGACCATCAGGGACCATCAGGGACCTTTAGGGACAGACAAAACCACACCACAACGGACAGGGACAGGCAGGGATGGGCAGGGACCTTTAGGGACAGGCAGGGATGGACAGGAACCATCAGGGATGGGCAGGGACCACCAGGGGCAGGCAGGGACCTTTGGGGACAGGCAGGGATGGACAGGGATGGGCAGGGACCATCAGGGACCTTAAGGGACAGACAAAAACACACCACAACGGACAGGGACAGGCAGGGATGGGCAGGGACCACCAGGGGCAGGCAGGGACCTTTAGGGACATTTAGGGCCAGGCAGGGATGGATACGGATGGGCAGAGACTGTCAGGGACCTCATGGGACCGTCAGGGATGGGCAGGGACTTTTAGGGACATTTGGGGACAGGCAAGGACCATGAGGGACCATCAGGGACAGACAGGGACAGACAGGGATGGGCAGGGACAAGCAGGGACGGGCAGGGACCATCAGGGATGGGCAGGGATGAGCAGGGACGGGCAGGGACCATCAGGGATGGGCAGGGACGAGCAGGGACGGGCAGGGACCATCAGGGATGGGCAGGGACGAGCAGGGGTGCAGGCAGGGAATCGGGGGGTGCAGGTGGGATTTGGGACATACAGGTGGGATTTGGGAAGTGCAGGCAGGATTTGGGGGATAGAAGGGGTGCAGGTGAGATTTGGGGGATAGAAGGGGTGCAGGCAGGATTTGGGAGGTGCAGGTGGGATCTGGGGATAGAAGGGGTGCAGGCACCCAGAGATGAGGAGGGAAAGGGCCGGCATCCAGAACGATCCCACTCACACGTGTGGAAAGGCGTCCGGTCCGGCAGCGAGCGAGTTTTCCTCCGGATCGGGAGCGACTTCTCCATCTCCTCCTTCAGGATCAGCTTCCCGAGGTTGGAGGTGACCTGGCAACCGGGGGACACCCGTTGGGATCGGTGCCAGGCACCCCCAGCCCCTCAGAGCTGCCGCCCCGCCCCTGACCTTGCTCAGCTCCTGCCGCTGGAGCTCCCGCAGGTTCTTCATCTCCTCCGTCAGATCCTCATCCTCCTCCTCCCCTCTCTTGGACGCCATCCTCCTCCTCCACTCGGTCTCTGCGGGGAGAGGGATGTTCCAGCCATGTTCCAGCCGTTCCCAGCCCTCCCTGGGGGCTCCAGGAGGGACAACCCCGCGGTGCCACCTACCCACGACGGCCAGCGACGGCGGGCAGGGCCAGTAGTCGGTCTCGATCTTGGCGGGCTGGTTGGGATCCGGGGGCTGCGCCGCCGGGAATTTGGAGGATTCGATGATCAGGTCCTCGATGAGGTGCTTCCCGTGGTGGGCGCTGGAATGGTGGTCTGGGGGCACGGCGGGGGTGAGGCAGCAGCCCGGGGTGCCCCATCCCGTGGGGTGGAGCCCCCCGCACTCACCTCTCTGCCGGTAGATCGGGGGCTTCTTGTAAATGTTGAGCTCTGTGGTGTCGGTCTCTGGGAGGAAAAAGGGATTTGGGGTTGGGAGGGGGAAGTCATGGGGTTGGGAATGGGAGTTCGTGGGATTGGGGGCTCATGGGGTTGGGAATGGGAACTCATGGGATTGGGAGTTTATGGGAATGGGAGTTTATGGGATTGGGAATGGGAGCTTGTGGGGTTGGGAATGGGAACTCATGGAACTGGGGGCTCATGGGATTGGGAATGGGAGTTCATGGGGTTGGGGGCTCATGGGGTTGGGAATGGCAGCTCCTGGGAATGGGAGTTTATGGGAATGGGAATTTATGGGATTGGGAATGGGAGCTCGTGGGGTTGGGGGCTCATGGGGTTGGCAATGGGAGCTCCTGGAGTTGGGAGGGGGAACTCATGGGAACTCAAGGGATTGGGAATGGGAGCTCAAAAGATTGGGAGGGGGAGATCATGGGGTTGGGAATGGGAGCTCATGGGATTGGGAATGGGAGCTTGTGGGGTTGGGAGGGGGAACTCATGGGAACTCAAGGGATTGGGAATGGGAACTCATGGGATTGGGGACTCATGGGATTGGGAATGGGAGCTTGTGGGGTTGGGAGTGGGAGATCATAAGGTTGGGAATGGGAACTCAAAGGATTGGGAATGGGAGCTCAAAAGATTGGGAGTGGGAGATCATGGGGTTGGGAATGGGATTTCAGGGAGTTGGGAACGGGAACTGATGGAGTTGGAAGAGGGAGCTCATTGGATTGGGATTGGGAATTCATGGGAATGGGAACTGATGGGGTTGGGAATAGGACCTAATGGGACTGGGAGTGGGAGCTCATGGGGTCAGGAGAGGGAGCTCATGGGAATGGGAGCTCATGGGATTAGGAATGGAAGTTTATGGGGTTGGGAACACATGGGGTTGGGATTGGGTGCTCATGGGGTTGGGAACAGAAACTCATGGGAATGGGAGCTCATGGGGTTGGGAACGGGAACTCATAGGGCTGGGAACACGTAGGATTGGGACTGGGAGCTCATGGGGTTGGGAATGGGAACCGATGGGGTTGGGAACAGAAACTCATGGGAGCAGGAGCTCATGGGGTTTGGAGTGGGAGCTCGTGGGGCTGGGAAGGGGCTCCAGGACACCGTGTGAGGCTCAGGCAGCGCGGGGGTCCCGCTCGGGGGTCCCGCTCGGGGGTCCCGCTCGGGGTCCTTACCGGGCCGGTGGAAGTGCTGGACGCTGCTGCGGGTGGGGGCAGGGCCCTGGCGCGAGGGGGGCAGCGGGGTGCTGCTGGGGGGGCGGCTCTCCAGCCACTCCCGGATGACCTGCGGGAAAACGGGATGGGGCTCAGCGGGACCCCTCCCCACCCCAGCAGCACCCCCTCCTCCCACAGCCCAGCAGAGCCCGCACTCACCTCTGGAGATGGAGGAGGAGACATGGATTTGGGAGACAGGGAGCGCTGCAGAAGGCAAGGATTGACTTAATTTTAATTACATTTTAATTTATTTTAATTAAATTGATTTAATTTTTAATTTATTTTAATGAAATTTATTTAATTTTTAATTTACTTTAATTTATTTTATTTTATTTTTAATTTATTTTAATTAATTAAATTTATTTTAAATTAATTTTATATTTTTATAATCTATTATGTTATTTATAATAAAATTTTATTAATTTATTTTTAATTTATTGCTTTATTTTAAAGTTTATTTTATTTTAATTTTATTAATTTTATTTAATTTATTTTATTTATTTTATTTTAATTTAAATTTATTTTCAAATTAATTTTAATTAATTTTAATTAACTTCATGTTTTTTACTGAATTTTAACAATTTTAATAACCTTCACAAGCTCTTACAAATCACAATGAATTTTAATCAATTAATTTATTGCCTTATTTTAATTTTTATTTTATTTTAATTTTATTAATTTAATTTTATTTTATTTTAATTTGAATTTTTAAAAAATTAATTTGAATTAATTTTAATTAACTTCATGTTTTTCACTGAATTTTAGCAATTTTAATAACCTTCACAAGCTCTTACAAATCACAATGAATTTTAATCAATTTCAGATATTTTTCTGCTAGAATTTTTTCCTATTATTCCAGAATTCTATTCCACCTCAGCGATCCTTCTATCCAGGTGGGATCCTCCCAAAAACCCCCCAGGGAATCCCCCCTCACCTCCCGGCTGCGGGGCAGCTCCACGTGCTCCATGAGCGAGTAGGTGAAGTGGGGCTCGTAGATCATCAGGTCGGGGCGCTCGATGTCCAGGATGGCCTTGTCCTTGGGGATGGCAGCCAGGTCCTTGTAGCCCAGGACCTCGTTGTCCATTTTGGCCTGGGAGGAGGGAAAATGTCTTCATTTGGGGCGAAGGAAGGAAGGAAGGAAGGAAGGAAGGAAGGAAGGAAGGAAGGAAGGAAGGAAGCCTTCATTTGGGGCTCAGAAAGGAATTTTTATGAGGTCCTCATAGCCCAGGACCTCATTGTCCATTTTGGTCTGGAATGAAGAGAAAAAATCTTCATTTGGGGTGCAGAAGGAATTTTTTTATGAGGTCCTGTATCCAGAACCTCGTTGTCTATTTTGGCGTGGAAAGGAGGGAAAATGCTTTTATTTGGGATGCAGCAAGGAATTTTTTACAAGGTACTCATAGCCAAGGACCTCGTTGTCCATTTTGGCCTAGAATGAAGGAAAATGCCTTTATTTGGGGTGCAGAAGGGGATTTTTTACAAGGTCCTTTTATCCCAGGACCTCGTTGTCCATTTTGGCCTGGAATGAAGGAAAAACATCTTCATTTGGGGCACAGAAAGGAATTTTTATGAGGTCCTCATAGCCCAGGACCTCATTGTCCATTTTGACATGGAATGAAGGGAAAACACCTTCATTTGGGGTAAAGAAGGGAATTTTTTATGTGGTCCTGTAGCCCAGGACCTCGTTGTCCATTTTGGCCTGGGAGGAGGGAAAACGCCTTCACTTGTTGTGCTGAGGGGGATTTTTGGGAATGGGGAGGGTTCATTCCCTGCACGGCAGTGCCAGGGGGATGGAGAGGGTTTGGGGAGATCACATCCCGACCGCAGGGATTCAGGGATGAGCGGGAAGGTGGGAACAGCTCCTTACCACGATGCTGGAGGGAGAGCCGGGAACGCTGGATCCGCGGGAAGAGCAGACGCTCCCAGGGGAGGTCAGAGGCTGCTGGGTGCAAAAGTGGGGGGGTTTCAGCCCAGGAAGGGGCTCGGGGGTGTGCTGGGGGGGCAGGGGGCACCCCTGTGCCCGCGGAGCCCGCATTCCTTGCGGATGGGATGGGCAGGGGCCAGCGGGGAGGGGACAGCGGCTCGGCCAGGACGCGCTGCCGCTAGATGGTGCTGCCAGGCTGGGCTGGGGACGAGGAGGAGGAGGAGGAGGAAGGCAAGGCCCTGCTCACAGCAGCCTGTGCCCTTGGCCCCCAGCCCCGTGTGCCCTCCCTGCGTGCGGGGCTCCCCCTTCTCCCACACCCTGCCAGGACCCCCAGCACCTCCCGGACCCTGCCAGGACCCCCAGCACCCTGCCAGGACCCCCAGCACCTTTCCCTGGACCTCCCAAACCTTCTCTGGACCCCCAGCACTTTCCCTGTACCCCCAACATCCTGCCAGGACCCCCAGCACCTCCAGCACCCTGACAGGACCTCCAGCACCCTGCCAGGACCCCCAGCATCTTTCCTGGACCCCCAACACCCTTCCCTGGACATCCAAAACCTTTTCTGGACCCCCAGCACCTTCCTGGACCCCCAGCACCCTGTTCTGTACTCCCAGAACTTTTTCCACGCCCCCAGCACTTTCTCTGTACCCCCAATATCCTTTCTTGGACCCCCAAGACCTTCCTTGGACCCCTAACACCCAGTTCTGCACCCCCAGCACCCCCTCTGGACCCCCATGACATTCCCAGACCCCCAACACCCTGTTCTGGACCCCCAATGCCCAATTTTGTACCTCCAGCATCCAGTTCTGGATCCCCAACACTGTCCTTGGACCCCCAACACCCAGTTCTGGACCCTCAGAACCCTGTTTGGGGCCCCCAATGCCCAGTTCTGGACCCCCAGCACCCTCCTTGGACCCCCAGCACCCAGTTCTGGACCCCAACACGCTCCCTGGACCCCCAAGACCCCGCAGACCCCCGAGCCCTTCCCCGCCCCCTCACCTTCTGCAGTCTTTCCATTCAGCTGGGGCCGGCCGGGCTGTGTCAGTCACGGGCTCCTGTGGGCACAGCGGGGCTCTGGGCACTGCCAGGGCGGGCACCGAGCCCCCGGCCGGGGGTCCCAGCTCCCACCGCCCCCCTGGCGCGGCTGAGCCCCGCCGGGCACGAGGGTGGCACGTCCCCAGTGCCAGACATGGCTGTGCTGGCAGCAGGACACGCGTGGCAGGGGATGCCACTGGACAGGGAGGGACAGGCAGGGGCAGGGAGGGACAGACAGGGACACAGAGGGGACAGGGAAGGGACAGGCAGGGACAGACACAGGACAGGGAGGGGACAGGGAGGGACAGGCGAGGGGACAGGTGGGGACAGGAAGGGGACAGGGAAGGACAGGCAGAGACATGAAGGGGACAGGCAGGACAGGGAGGGGACAGACAGGGACACACAGGGGACACACATGGGACAGGCAGGGGACAGGTGAGGGACAGGCAGAGATAGGGAACGGGTAGGCAGGGACAGGCAGGGGACAGAGAGGGGACAAGGAGGGACAGGCAGGGAACGGGCAGGGGAGAGACAGGGATAGGCACAGGGAGGGGACAGGCAGGGATAGGCAGAGACAGGCAGGGGACAGGCAGGGACTGGCACAGGGAGGGGACAGCGGGGACCCCGCACTCACCGCTGCCTCTGTGGCTCCACATCCCTCTGGGCGCCGACGCCGGGCTCGGGTGTTCCCTCTGCAGGGAGAGGACAGAGCTGGCGGTGACCCGCAGGGCGAGCGAGGGACAAGCCTCCCCTTGTCCCCACGCTGTCCCCCGTGCCGGCTGCGTGGCCCTGCCCGCTGGCTGCTGACGGTGCTGGCCGGCGGAGCGGGGCCGGTGTCGCCCTTTTGTCCCGCGGCCTCCAGAAGGCTCCAGCGGATCGGGACGGGCTCGGCCCCCGGAGCCCCCGGGGCCCGGGCCTGGCCGCGCTCTGGAGCCACAATGCGGCGCACAAAGGGGAAAATTCCCCATTCTGCTCCCAACTTCTCCTTTCAGAAGGGAGGGATTGGGGAAAGCTCGCGGGGGCCGGGCGGTGACAGCGACAGCGACAGCAGAACGAGCAGCTCCGGCCCTGAGCCCCAACCCTGCAGGGCACGGGGGTGGCACCGCCTTTGGGGACACCAACCCCGCTGTCCGAGCTCAGAACTCGCTCCCGTGGGACGCGGGGATGGAGCGGGAGCAGATCCCAGCGACCCCGGAGCATCCTCGGGCTGCCGGAGGAGGGGGCTCTGCCCGCAGCTCCGCGCCCCCTCCCTGGAGCCCCCCCGCCACAAAGACCCCCCAGATTTGTCCCTGACGCGGGGTTTAACGGGGCCCCCCACCCCCAGGACCCCCCCGGGGACCGGTGGGGTGTCACCCCCGGCGCGGCACAAGGCTGGCCTTGTCCGGGCGGGCACTGCCCTGAGCTCACACTTTCCAGCGCCCGGGCCAGCCTTGCCCCCCGCCCCCGGTGGCGCTCGGGACGGCGGCGGGGACGCGGTGGCAGCGAGCAGATGGAGGCGATGGCGGAGAACGGGAGCGCGGGGAGGGCGGGTGCGGGGAAGGAAAACAAACCCGAGCCGGGGCTGCGGAGAGAGACGCCACAAAACCGGCGAGGGGTGCCAGGCCTGCGCCACCACCCCGGCCACGGTGCCCCCCCGCTCCGGGGACGCGGGGACAGCTTATCGGGCGCGGGCAGGGAGCCACCGCCCCGATGGCAGCCGCGTTCCCCATGGCAACCTCCAATCTCCCCGCGGGCCCGCGGCCGGCTCCGCGCCTGGCCCGCGATAAGGGCGGCTCGGCTGTTTGGGATTTTCCTGGCCAGGAGGGCGAGGGGGAGCGGGGACAGCGCGGGGGGGGCGCAGGGGGCGCAGCGTGTCCCCCTCGCAGGGAGATGCTGAGGGGAGGGAAAGGAGCCGGGCAGGGAGCGTGGGAAGAGGAAGGAAGGATGGATGGATGGACGGACGGACGGACAGGACACGCCCGGGCGGGGCTCACCGGGATGGAGGGGGGCTGTCGCCCCCCCGTGAGGGGAGCCAGGGCTGCGCTGCCGCGGGAAGAGGCCGGTTCCCTCCTCCCCACCCCGAGGAAATCCGGATTTGACTTTTCGCAGCCGCCAAAGCCATCAGCGCCCGGCCCCGCGCCAGGGGCCAGGCCGTGAGAACCCCCCCACGGCCCGGGGGGCGGCGGGAGGGGACCCCCAGCCTTCCTCCATCACCCTCCTCACCCTCCCTTCCCTGCCCGTGCCACCGTGTGCCCGAATCGTGGCGCGGCTGGCGGCCAGCAGCGACAAGGGGGGACACCTGGGGTCACAAGTTCCCTGAACAGACGGTTCCCGCCAGCCCTGGAACGGTGTCCGGTGCTTCCCAGCCCAGCCCCGGCCTCCTCCTCCTCCTCCTCCTCCTCCTCCCACCGCAAGCTCGGAACAAACAGCGCAGGCGAGGCCCGGAGCATCCTCGCCGCTCACCGGGGAAACCGAGGCACCGCCACACGCGGGGCCCCACCGGCAACCTGATCGCGACAGCGGCGAGCCACGGGCAGCTCGCGGGTCCCCGAGCCGCGGCCCGCCGGTGTCCGGTTCCTCCTTTGTCCTGTTTGCGCCGCTGCCATCCCCGCGGCAGCGAGCCCGTGCCTATCGATCGCTCCCGGGCACCTCGGTGGCCTCAAAAGCCACCAGCTGCCAGCCCCGGGCGATTTTCCGTGGCTGGCATGGAGCTGCCGCGGGCACGGCGATGCTCCGTGCCTCAGTTTCCCTGGATGGGGGGGTAACAACAACCCGCCCGCCCCATCCCGGGGCGGATGGAGATGAAGGAGGCATTTCCACCTCCTCGGGTCCTCCCATCCGCGGAATCCGGGCCAACGCCGCTGTCCCCCGGCCCTGCCAGGAGACCCGAGCCCCGCGGAGAGGGGGGAGACATGAGCTGAACCCCAAAACTGCCGGGGATGGCGGGGGGCTCCTTGCCCGCCCCCCTGCCCCGATGGCCACCCCGCAGCCCGCTCGGGCCGCGCCTCACGTGGCTCGTAATCCGGGATTAACGCGGGATTAGCCTGCTCATCCCGCACGCGGAGGGACCCGCTGCGGATGTGTGAGCGGGCCGCGCCCTCGGGGCTCCGCCGGGGGTTTGGGGGAGCCCCCGCACCCCAAAATCCCCCCCGGTTCTGCCAGTCCTGGGTTCGGCCCCACGGCACGCCCAGCATTGGGGACCCCGTGTGGGGGCCTGGGCACCCCAAAACCGCGCCTGGGGGCAGCCGGGGGGGGTCACACCTGACAGGACAGTGGGAGGCGGTCGGGGGTCCCGAGGGGGCGGGTGGTGGCCCTGGAGCGAGCCCAGCCTGGCCACCCCCCTGCATGCCCACACCCCCCGAGACGGCGCCATCCCTGGACAAGAGATGGGGGGCACGCCCCAAATTTGTCCCCCAAATTCTCCCCCTAAATCACCCCCGATGCTCCCTGGAGGTGGGGAGGAGGAAATTTGGCCTCTCCAGGCTCTGCCAGGGGGGTTGGGGCTCCCCAAAATCCCGTGTCGGCGGCGACCAGCACGGCCAGGGAACATCAAACCCTTCCCGGGGGGGTGGGATTGGGGGGTGCCCCCCCAGCAGCAGCGCTGAGACCCCACAAATTCCCTCCTCAGGTGGGGCTGGGCAGGGCTGGGCACTCCCGGCCTCCTCCCGCGGCACCCGCGGTGCCCGTGGCGATGTCCCCGGGGAAGGGGCACGGGGGTGTCCCGGGGGGGCTCGGGGCGGTGTCCCCGCCCTTCCCGCAGCCGGCTGTGGGGACGAGGTGGGCGACAAAATGTGGGGCACCCCCGACCCGCCCCACCCCCGGGAGCGGCGGCACCGAGAAAGCGACGGGAAAACGGAGAGCGGCCCCCCCGCACCCCCAGCCTGTCCCCAGCCTGTCCCCAGCCTGTCCCCAGCCCTGTCCCCAGCCCTGCCGGCCCCGCACTCACCTAAGGCCGGGCACACCGCATCCCTCCGGCCGCGGGGGGATGCCCGGGGCTCGCTCGCTCTGCCGGGGCTGCGGCGCATCCGAGCGGGGCGCGGGCGAGCCTATCAGCCCCGGCAGCCCCGGCCCCGATAACGCGGCCGGGCGGCGTGCGGGGGAGGCTGCGGGAGCGCGCCTGGAGGCTGCGGGAGTGCGCGGCTCCCGGAGGGGGGGTGGCGGCCGCGGGGGTGCCGCTCGCCCGTCCCCAGCTCGCTGCTGGCTCAGTCCCTTTCCCAACAAGAGGAGAATTAGCCGGCATCATGACGAAGCAGTATTGGCCGCCGCTCCTCCCGCTCGCCCGGCACAAAGAGGGAGGAAAACAGGAATAACCCGGCCTGCCCCGCTGCCGGGGGCAGCCGGAGCCCCCGCGCCCCCCCAGCCCCCGCTGGGCACCGGGCGCGGCAGCCCCCGCCTCCCCCGCAGCCCCTCGGGGGGATTTGGGCACCCCCAGCCCCTCTCGGGGGGGCTGAGCGCCTCGCGGGGCTGCGGCAGCGTGGGGAGGGGGCTGGGGGTGGCAGCTCCCGCCCGAGCCACCCCCAGGCTGGGTCTGGGGGTGCTGTGCCCACCCCTCGCTGCCCCGGGAGGGGGAATCCAGCGGGAATTTCCATCCGCGGCACCGGCGCAGCCCAGGGAGGGGTGGGAGGCGCTGGGAATCTGCCAAAACCGAGCGCTGGGCTCTGGCCGCTGATGCCCGCACGCCCCGATCCCCCCCAAACCCTGGGGGTCGCGGTCCAGCCCCGGCCCGGGGGAAGGGCTGGGCAGGGCGGGGGGGCTGCGGCCACCTCCATCCCTCTGGAGCCTCTCGGAGCCACATCCCGGTGTCCCGGCACCCGGCACGGGAGCGGAGCCGCGGCCGGACCCCGCCGGGGGCGGCGGGGCTGCGTTGGTGCCGCAGCGCCGGGAGCCGGAGTCTATTCCCGGCTCTGTGTGGGAGCGCTGCCTGGCGACAGCAGCGCCCGTGCTGGGGCTCCTCCTCGCTGCTTCTGCTCTTCGCTGCCTCAGTTTCCCCCCGCCCGGCTCAGCAAAGGGCTGCTGGACCCCTCAGATGCACATCTGGGGGGCGATGGACACGCAGGGGAGGCAGAGCCCGGGGATGGAGCCCGGGGTGCACATCTGGGGGGAGGCAGGCCCGGAGGTGAACATCTGGCGGGGATACACGCCCAGGGGGATGCACACGCGTGTCCTTCAGCGCCAGCGCCGGCCTGGCTCGCCGGAGCATCCCGGCCCGGGCTCCGCCGCGCCGCCGTCCCCCCGCACCCGGGGGGGCTCCGCGGCCCCCGCCGCCCCCCGGGGCCGTGCCCGTGAACAATCGCGGCCGCCTCTCCCCCGCCGCTAGGGGTCCGGCCCTACCTTCAGGGGAGCCCATGGCCCGCCGCAGGCTGCGCTGCCGCTCCGCCGGGAGCCAGCCCCGCGCCGAGCATCGCCGACCGCCCCTGCGCCGCACGCGCGTTGCCACAGCGACCGCCCCCCGCCCGCCGCACCGGGAGCGGCTCCGGGATGGGCACCGGGAGCGGGAGAGGCCTCGGGCTTCGGCGAGGGGCGGAGGAGGCGCAGGAGCGTCCTGGGGATTCACAGGGGGAGGAGAGAGGGCAGGACAAGCCTGGGGATTTAGCGAGGGATGGAGGAGGTGCAGGACAACCTCTGGATGCTTAGAGGGATGGAGGGAGTGCAGGAAAATCCTCTGGATGCAGAGAGGGATGGAGGAGTGCAGGGGCACCCTTCGCCCTCAGCAAGGGATGGAGGAGTTCAGGATAAACCTCTGGATTTCATGTGGGATGGAGGAGGTGCAGGAAAATCCTCTGGATGCTCAGAGGGATGGAGGGAGTGCAGGACAGTACTGTGGATTCGGAGAGGGATGGAAGAGGTGCAGGACAAACCTCTGGGTGCACAGAAGGATGGAAATGGTGCAAGAAAATCCTGTGGATTTAGTGAAGGAGGGAGGAGGTGCAGGACAATCCTTTGGCCTCAGAGAGGAATGGAGAAATGCAGAGGCATCCTTTGGCCTCAGTGAGGGATGAGGGAGTGCAGGACAAATCTCTGGATGCTCAGAGGGATGGAAGGAGTGCAAGACAACCCTGTGGCTTTTGTGAGAGATGGAGGGAGTGCAGGACAATCCTCTGGATTCAGTGAGGGATGGAGGAGTGCAGGGGCATCCTTTGGCCTCAGAGAGGGATGGAGAACATGCAGGAAAATCCTCTGAATTTAGTGAGGGATGGAGGGAGGGCAGGAGCGTCCTTCAGCCTTCACAGAGGGATGGAGAACATGCAGCACAATCCTCTGGGTGCACAGAGGGGTGGAAAGAGTGCAGGACAATGCCCTGGACACACAGAGGGGTGCAGGAGGTGCAGGAGCATCCCTTGGCCTCCCCACCCTGCAGGATGTGCCTGGGGAGCATTCCCCCATTCCCAGGGGACACGCCCCAGGGGACACCAGCCCTGGCACCTCACAGTGGCACCCCTGTGCCGTGGCTGGAGGCAAGGACAGGGGTTTGGGCGGGCAGGGGGTGGCACCCAGCACCTCTGCAGCCAGGGGGGCTCCGGGGAGGTGCCCTCGGCCCCCCCGGGCACCCCCAGCCCCCGGGAGAGGCTGGCAGCAGACACCTCCAGGTCCTTTCTGCGCAGAGCACGTTCCTGTCCCCCCCAGGGCTCACCTCAAAAACAAGGAAGAAGCCATGGCAGGAGTTTTTTTCTCTCTCCTTCTCCAGCCTTAATTAAACAAGACTCACCTTCCCGAGCCTTTTCTATCCCAGGAGGTCAAGAAGAAAGAGAGGGGAGGAAGGGGAAAAACCCTGAGAGAAAAGAGAGGAAGGGCTTGGGAAGGAGGAGAGAGAGGAGGGGAAAAAAAAAAGGGGGACAGGGGAAAAATTAAAGCCGAGATGACACCAAGGGAGCTCCTCGACCTTTGAAGCTTTGGCTGAACTGGGGAGGGGGTGACGGGGCAGGGAGAGCGCAGACCCAGCCTGCTCCTTTCTCAAAACCTGGAGGATGGTGGGGAGGGGGCACCGCAGTGGGGTCGGGGGCTTCTCCTCCTCCTCCTCTTCTTCTTCTCCCTCCGGCACTGGGGGGCTCTGGGAACCCCCGCCCCTCGCAGGGGGAGGCCGGGGGTCCCCCCGGACACCCTTTGCTGGCCAGGGAGGTGAAAATACCCGATAAATACCCGCTGCAGGGAGCCGGGGAACCGGGGGGGTCAAACCGCCCTGGGGGGGTCCCCGAGGGGCAGCACGAGGGAGGGGGATCCATGCGGAGCTCACCCGTGCCTCAGTTTCCCCGCAGCGAGGCAGAAGCAGCAGGGAGCCCACCCCTCATCCGCAGGAGGGTGGGGGGCCAAATTCCTTAAAACCAACCCAAACTGGGCAGGAATTCAGCCCAACCCCACTTTGCAGCCCCCCCAAACCCACAAACGGGGCAGGGCCCGGCTCTGGAGCCCCTCCAAAAATCCCAGCCAAGTCAGTGGCACCCCACCCTGTCCCCCCAATCCCCCTCTGTCCGGGGTGGGGGGCAGCCCTGTCCCCCCAAATCCAGCTGGGGGTGCTCCCAGAGCAGCACGGGGATCCAGGAGTGCAAAATGTGCTTTATTTTGGGAACGACACCACCACCACCACCAGCTGCCGCCTGCAAGGCAAGGAGGAAAAGGGGATTTTAGTGGGGTGACCCCGCTGTGGGCTCGGAGCAGCCCCCAGGCCCCCCCAGCTCCGGGCTGGTGCCCCCTCCTCACCTGGACAGAATTCCCGTCATTTCTTGGCCGCTGCTTTCCTGCCCCGGCCGGCTCCGCGTCCCTGCGGAAAGGGGAGGGGGCTGAACGCGGGGGGAGCCCCCAAATCCGCGCTGTTCCCCCGGTTTTGGGGGCAGCGGCTGCACCCCGACCCTTGCCTGCCCCCCGAGCCCCCGGCCCGTTATCCCGAGGGATTTGGGGGGCAGGGGCTGCTCCTACCTTGGCGGGCGGGGGACCCGCGGGGGCGAGGCTGTTCCTGCTCGGAGAGAAGCGGGGTTGGGGTGGGGGTCCCGGCCGGGGGGACCCCCCCAGCCCCAGGGTTTTCATACTCACGGCTCCTCCTCCTTTTCCCGCTTCCTTTTCTACGGGAGACAGAAAGAGACGGACGCTGGGGGCTCTTCCTCGCCGGGGGATGAAGGCTGCGGCTCATCCCCGTCACGGAGAGGAATTTGGGGTGCCCGCCCCCCTTCCCCGAGCCGCAGGGACCCCAAAACCCCCGCGGCCCCCCCTCAGGCGCTGACCTTGGCAGTGCTGCCCTTCTGGGCGCCCGAGCCCTTGGGGGGCTTCTTGGGGGCTTCCTCTGCCGCTTCCTCCTCCTCTTCCTCATCCTCCTCATCCGAGGTCAGGTCCATGACTGCGGGAGAGGCTGGATGAGCCCCGGGACCCCGATACCCACGGGGGGTTCAGGGGACACCCCGACACCCACGGGACACGCAGAGGGGGTTCAAGGGGTTGGAGGGACCCCGATACTCACTGGACAGGTGGGAGGAGGGGTCAGGGGCTGGGGGACACCCCAATATTCACTGGACACGTGGAGGGGACCCCCATACTCACTGGACGTGGGGAGGGACACCCTGATACTCCCTGGACACACTGGGGGGGCAGGGGGACCCCGATACTCACTGGACACGTGGGGGACACCCCAATACTCACTGGATATGCAGGGGGGGTTCAGGGGCTGGGGGACACCCCGATACTCACTGGACCCCCCAATACTCACTGGACACGTGTGGGGGCTCGGGGACCCCCCGGTACTCACTGGACACACAGGGGGGCTCAGGGGACCCCCCGGTACTCACTGGACACCCCAATACTCACTGGACACGTGCTGGCCGCTGACGAAGAGCGGCCCGGAGCCGGCGCGCAGGCGGAAGGTCACCGGGGGGGTCAGCTCCACTCCGGCCAGCGAGGCCTGGGGGGCGGGGGGACACAATTCCTGACAGCCCCCCGGGACAGGAGCACCCCCAGACCCCTCCCCGGGGCAGGAGCAGCCCCCAGACCCCTCCCCGGGGAAGCCCCCAGGGCAGCAGCAGCCCCTGAAGCCCTCCCTGGGGCAGCCCCCAGACCCCTCCTGGGGACAGGAGCAGCCCCCAGACCCCTCTCGGGACAGCCCCCAGGACAGGAGCAGCCCGCCGAGCCCTCTCCGGGGCAGGACCCCCATCTCCCCTCCCCAGGACAGCCCCCGGAGCAGCCCCCAGTCCCCGGAGCCCTCCTGGCAGAGCCCCCAGACCCCTCCCCGGGACAGGAACAGCCCCTAGGGCAGCCCCCAGACCCCTCCTCAGGACAGGAACAGCCCCTGGGGCAGCCCCCAGACCCCCGAGACAGCCCCCAGACCCTTCCCTGGGGCAGGAACAGCCCCTAGGGCAGCCCCCAGACCCCCGAGACAGCCCCCAGACCTTTCCCTGGGGCGTGACGCACCGTGCGCAGCACCAGCTGCTGCTCGCAGTGCCAGTCCTCGGTGACTCGGAAGGTGCAGGAGCTCCTGGCGCTGCTCAGCTCGCACCCTGCGGGGACAGGAGGCGACAGCAGGGGACAGAGCCACCCTCGGCGGGGGTCCCCGACATCCGGGGGGGGGACAGCCGGGGTGGGGCGGGGGCGGCACTCACCCCAAAGCACGGACACGGGTCTGTCGGAGCCGCTGTCGGTGCTGTCGGTGAAGGACATGGCCGGGGGAGGGGGGGTGACACGGCCTGGGGGGGACACGCGGAGCTGTGGGACCCCAAAACCTCGGGATCCCCGCCCCAAAAACTTCGGGACCCCAGAACCTCGGGACCCCCGCCCCACAACACTCACCCACAGCAGCACCGCAGCTCTCAGCACCGGGGGAACCCCACAAACAACGGGGCCACCCCCACCGGGGCACTTATGGGGTCACGGGGACCCCGCCCCCCCCCCCCCCGGAATGAGGCCGCGCTGTTAATTGGTTAATTACCCCCTTCAGGTGGGGGCGCTGATGAGCGCCGGCAGCCCGCACGCCGTGTGACGGGTCACCGTGTGTGACAGGTCACCGTGTGTGACATCCCTGCCCGGAGTGTCCCCGTGCCCTGTGGGTCCCTCGATGTCACCTGTGCCCCCCCGTGTTCTCCTGTGTCCCCTCACGTCACCCGTGTCCCCTCGCCTCGCGTGTCCCCCGTGCTGTCCCGTGTCCCTCGATGTCACCCCGTGCTCGCTCCATGTCACCTCGTGTCCCTATGGCCCGCGTGTCCCCATATGTCCCTTACCCCGCGTGTCCCCTCCGTGTCCCCGGGTGTCGCCCACCCCACGTGCTGTCCTGTGTCCCTCCATGTCCCCCCGTCCTTCACGTCCCCTCGTGTCCCTGCGCTCCCAGTGTCCCCCCGTGCTGTCCTGAGTCCCCTGATGTGCCGCCCCACGTGTCCCCTGTCTCCCTCTTGTCCCCACTCTGTCCCCCGCGTGTCCCCCCCACCGTGTCCCCCCTCTG
>NW_024359056.1:1479992-1484018 GCF_014805655.1 Passer montanus
GGGGGGGACACTGGGAGGACTGGGGGGACTGGGGGGTCTGGAGGGACACTGGGAATGGGGACACTGGGGATGGGCTGGGTGGACTGGGGGGACTGGGAATGGGGACACTGGGGGGCCTTGCTGGGAGGGGGTCACAGATCTGGGGGTCCCTGCCCTGGGGTCCCTGTCCTCGCAGAGGGGTCTCAGATTTGGGGGTTCCAACTTTGGGGTCCTGGGGGGGTCGCAGAGCTGAGGGGTCGCAGCTTCGGGGGTCCCAACCCTGGGGGGGTCCCAATTTTGGGGGGTTCCCCCAATCCGGGAGGGGTCCCAGTGCTGGGAGGGGATCCAGGTTTTGGGGGGTCCCAGTTTTGGGGGTCCCTGTCCTCAAAGGAGGGTCCCAGATTTGGGGGTTCCAACTTTTGGGGTCCCTGTCCTGGGTGGGGGGGTCACAGTCCTGGGAGGAAATCCAGGTTTTGGGGTGGGGGTCCCAATTTTGGGGGGTTCCCCCAGCCCAGGAGGGTCCCAATGCTGGGAGGGGATCCAGGTTTTGGGGGGTCCCGGTTTTGGGGGGTTCCCCCAATCCAGGGGGGTCCCAGTGCTGGGAGAGGATCCAGGTTTTGGGGGGTCCCAGTTTTGGGGGTCTCAGTCCCAGCAGGGGGGTCCCAACCTTGTCCCCTGAGAGAAGGGGAACCCCAAAAAGAAGCAAACCCCCAGAACAGGGAAGAGAGGAACCCCAAGAGCAGGAAAAACCCCACAAAGGTGGCGAGAAAACCCCCAAAAAGGGGGAGGGGGGTCCCCGAAATGGGGTGGGGACCCCCCGAGGGGACACTTGTCCCCAGGAGGTGTCCCCAGCTGTCCCTGGTGCCGCCCAGCCCCGCGTGGAGCTGGCCTGGGCCATGAAGGCGCATCAGCATGCCCAGGTCTACTTCAACGTGAGTCTGGGCTTCGGGGTTTGGGGTTTGGGGTTTCGAGGGTTTGGGGTGGGGATTTGGGCTGGGATTTTGGGGGTTTGGGGTGGGATTTTGTGGTTTTGGGGGTTTGGGTTTGTGGGGCTTTTAGTGGGGTTTGGAGAGGATTTGGGGGGGTTTAGTGGGGTTTGGGGGGAGTTCAGGGGAGTTTGGGGGGGTTTAGTGGAGCTTCCCCCCCTTTTGGTGGGGTTTGGGGAGCTTTTAGTGGGGTTTCCTCCCTTTTTTGTGTGGTTTGAGGGGGTTTTAGTGGGCTTTCCCCCCTTTTTTGTGGGGTTTCAGGGCTTTTAATGGGGTTCCTCCCTTTTTAGTGGGGTTTGGGGGCTTTTAGTGGGGTTTCCCCCTTTTATTGGGATTTTGGGGCGCTGAGGGTGTTTTTGACCCCCCAGAAATGGCACCTCTCCTTCGAGGGGATGGTCAAGGATTTCAGCTATGGGGCCAATTTCCCCCTTTTATTGGGATTTTGGGGTGCTGAGGGTGTTTTTAACCCCCCCAGAAATGGCACCTCTCCTTCGAGGGGATGGGGAAGGATTTCAGCTATGGGGCCAAGGCTTGGGTGGGGTTTGGGGAGTTTTAGTGGGATTTCTCCCCTTTTTAGTGGGATTTCCCCCCTTTTACTGGGATTTTGGGGCGCTGAGGGTGTTTTTAACCCCCCAGAAGTGTTTGAGGGGATGGTGAAGGATTTCAACTACGGGGCCAAGGCTGTGTGTGGGGTTTGGGGGTTTTAGTGGGATTTGGGGGTTTTTAGTGGGATTGGGGGAGTTCTATTGTGATTTTGGGTTGCTGAGGGTGTTTTTAACCCCCAGAAGTGGCGCCCGTTCTGCCTCAGCTTTGAGGGGATGGTGAAGGATTTCAACTTTGGGGCCAAAGCTGTGTGTGGGGTTTGGGGGGTGTTTATTGGGATTTCTCCCCTTTTTTAGTGGGATTTCTTCCCTTTTTAGTGGAATTTCCCCCCTTTTTAGTGGGATTTCCCCCTTTTACTGGGATTTTGGGGCACTGAGGGTGTTTCTATCCCCCCAGAAGTGGCGCCTGTTCTGCCTCAGCTTCGAGGGCGTGGTGGAGGATTTCCCCTCTGGGGCCGAGGCTGTGTGTGAGATTTTGGGGGGTTTTAGTGGGATTTTGGGGTGCTGAGGGCGTTTTTAACCCCCCAGAAGTGGCGCCCGTTCTGCCTCAGCTTCGAGGGCGTGGTGGAGGATTTCAACTTCGGCACGCTGCTGCGCCTGGACAGCGGCGGGGAGTACTCGGAGGAAAACACCATTCTGGGTGGGTTTGGGGTGCGGGGGCCGGGGGCAGCCCGGTCCCACAGCTGATCCCTGCCCTGCTCCTTGCAGCCACCAGGATCCAGTTTCTGGCCATCGAGATCGCCCGGAACAGAGAGGGCTGCAATGATGGGGTTCACAGGAGGGGCAGGGAGGGAACGGCGGCGTGAGCTCGGGGTGGGATCGGGGTGAGATTGGGGTTGGGATCGGGGTGGGATTGGGGTGAGATCGGGGAGAGATCGGGGTGGGATCGGGGTGAGCTTGGGATGGGATCGGGGTGGGATCAGGATGGGATTGGGGAGAGATTGGGGTGAGATCGGGATGGGATCAGGATGGGATCAGGGTGAGATCAGGGTGAGCTCGGGGTGAGATCGGGATGGGATAGGGATGGGATCGGGGAGAGATTGGGATGGGATCGGGATGGGATCGGGGAGAGATTGGGATGGGATCGGGGTGAGATCGGACTCGGGGGGCTCAGATCACTCTGGTCCCTCAGGGCTCCCTGTGGGGTCACTCAGGGGTCATTCTCGGGGTCCCTTGGGGCTCAGGTCACTCTGGGGTGACTCGGGGTCCCTGTGGGGTCACTCTGGGGTCCCTCAGGGCTCAGGTCACTGTGGGGTCACTGTGGGGTCACTCAGGGGTCACTCTCGGAGTCCCTCTGGGGTCACTGTGGAGTGACTGGGGGGGCTCAGGCCACTCTGGGGTCACTTGTGGGGTCACTCTGGGGTCCCTCAGGGGCTCAGGCCAGTCTTGGGGTCCCTCAGGGGTCCCTGTGGGGTCACTCTTGGGGGGCTCAGCCACTCTGGGGTCACTGTGGGGTCCCTCTTGAGGTCCCTTGGGGCTCAGGTCCCTCAGGGCTCCCTGTGGGGTCACTCTCGGGGTCCCTTCGGGGGGCTCAGCCACTCTGGGGTCACTCAGAGGTCCCTGTGGGGTCCCTCAGAGGTCACTCTTGGGGTCCCTTGGGGCTCAGGTCACTCCAGGGTCCCTGTGGGGTCACTGTGGAGTGACTGGGGGGGGACTCAGGCCATTCTGGGGTCCCTATGAGTTCCCTCAGGGGTCTCTGTGGGGTCTCTTGGGGTCACTCTGGGGGTCCCTTGGGGCTCAGGTCCCTCAGGGGTCACTGTGGGGTCCCTCTCAGGGGGCTCAGCCACTCTGGGGTCCCTGTGGGGTCACTCTGGGGTCCCTCAGGGGGCTCAGGCCAGTCTCGGGGTCCCTCAGGGGTCACTGTGGGGTGACTCTCGGGGGGCTCAGCCACTCTGGGGTCACTCAGAGGTCCCTGTGGGGTCCCTCAGAGGTCACTCTTGGGGTCCCTTGGGGCTCAGGTCACTCCAGGGTCCCTGTGGGGTCACTGTGGAGTGACTGGGGGGGGACTCAGGCCATTCTGGGGTCCCTATGAGTTCCCTCAGGGGTCTCTGTGGGGTCTCTTGGGGTCACTCTGGGGGTCCCTTGGGGCTCAGGTCCCTCAGGGGTCACTGTGGGGTCCCTCTCAGGGGGCTCAGCCACTCTGGGGTCCCTGTGGGGTCACTCTGGGGTCCCTCAGGGGGCTCAGGCCAGTCTCGGGGTCCCTCAGGGGTCACTGTGGGGTGACTCTCGGGGGGCTCAGCCACTCTGGGGTCACTCAGGGTTTCCTCAGGGGTCATTCTCAGGGTCCCTTGGGGGGCTCAGTCACTCTGGGGTGCCTGTGGGGTCACTCTTGGGGGGCTCAGGCCACTCTGGGGTCACTCTGGGGTCCCTGTGGGGTCACTCTGGGGTCACTGCGGGGTCTCTTGGGGTCACTCTGGGTGTCCCTTGGGACTCAGGCCACTCTGGGGTCACTCTGGGGT
>NW_024359057.1:0-5910 GCF_014805655.1 Passer montanus
TTTCCCATTTTTTGTTGATTTTCCCCCCTGTTCTACTGAACTTTTCCCATTTTTTATTGAACTTTTCCCATTTTTTGTTGATTTTCCCCCCTATTTTACTGAACTTTTCCCATTTTTTGTTGATTTTCCCCCATATTTTACTGAACTTTTCCCATTTTTTGTTGATTCCCCCCCTATTTTACTGAACTTTTCCCATTTTTTCCCCTTTTTCCCCCAGTTTTGTGCCCGGAAGTTGCAGCAGGCCCTGGAGGAATCCGAAGGCTTCGACCCCGAGGTTTTCGCTGCCAACGGTTGGGATTGGAGCCCCCAAAATCCCCAAAATTTGGGATTTTCCCCTCCAAATCCCAAATTCCCAACCCCCCAAATGGGCGGAGACCCCAAAAATTTGGGATTTTTGGGGAAAAAGCAGCAGAATTAATTAAGAATTAATTAAGAATTAATTTATAATTAATCCTGGGGGGGTTAAAAAGGGTCCTGGGTTTTCCTGATTGCTCAAAAAATCAGGAATTTTATTAAAAAAAAAGACAGGAACGTGAATTAAATTAATAGTTCTTTAATAAATTAATTGTTAATTCATGAAAAGTTAATTAGCAATTAACCAACAATCAGTAATTGATTGGGACCAGAACTGCGTGGAGCCGAGCCCGGGGTCAGGATTTGGGGCAAAAACCCCAAAATTGGGGATTTCCAGGCCAAAAATTGGGGATTTCCAGCCTGGGAGGGAAAAAAATCCATGGAAATGCAAAAAAATCCCAAAAAAATCCACGGAAATGTGAAAAAAATCCATGGAAATCCCAAAAAAATCCATAAAAATCCCCCCAAAAAATCCACGGAAATCCAAAAAAAAAATCCAGGGAAATTAAAAAAAAAAAAAAATCTAACAAAAATCCATGAAAATCCCCAAAAGAGCCCGGGGTCAGGATTTGGGGCAAAAACCCCAAAATTGGGGATTTCCAGGCCAAAAATTGGGGATTTCCAGCCTGGGAGGGAAAAAAATCCATGGAAATGCAAAAAAATCCCAAAAAAATCCACGGAAATGTGAAAAAAATCCATGGAAATCCCAAAAAAATCCATGGAAACCCAAAAAAAATCCCCAAAAAAATCCATGGAATTCCAAAAAAAAAATCCCCAAAAAATCCAGGGAATTCCAAAAAATCCCCAAAAAAATCTACAAAAATCCCCAAAAAATCCATGGAAATCTCAAAAAAAAAAAAAAATCCACAGAAATCCCAAAAAATCCCCCCAAAAAATCCATGGAAATCCCCCAAAAAATCCATAAAAATCCCAAAAAAATCCATGGAAATCCCCCCAAAAAGTCAATGGAAATCACAAAATATCCCAAAAAAATCCATAGAAACCCCAAAAAAAAATCCATGGAAATCCCAAAAAGACCCAAAAAAATCCATGGAAATCCAAAAAAATTCCCCAAAAAATCCACGGAAATCTGAAAAAAATCCATGGAAATCTGAAAAAATCCCCAAAAAATCCATGGAAATCCAAAAAATAATAATAAAAAAAAAAATCCACGGAAATGCCAAAAAAGTCCATAAAAATCCATAAAAACCCCCAAAAAATCCATGGAAATCCCAAAAAATCCATGGAAATCCCCCCCCCCCCCAAAAATCCCCCCAAAAAATCCATGGAAATCCCCCAAAAAATCCATAAAAATCCCAAAAAAATCCATGGAAATCCCCCCAAAAAGTCAATGGAAATCACAAAATATCCCAAAAAAATCCATAGAAACCCCAAAAAAAAATCCATGGAAATCCCAAAAAGTCCCAAAAAAATCCATGGAAATCCAAAAAAATTCCCCAAAAAATCCACGGAAATCTGAAAAAAATCCATGGAAATCTGAAAAAATCCCCAAAAAATCCATGGAAATCCAAAAAATAATAATAAAAAAAAAAATCCACGGAAATGCCAAAAAAGTCCATAAAAATCCATAAAAACCCCCAAAAAATCCATGGAAATCCCAAAAAATCCATGGAAATCCCCCCCCCCCCAAAAAAAAAAAAATGGAAAACCCCAAAAAAGCAAAAAAAATACCAAAAAAAACCAACCCCCCCCCCCCAAAAAAAAAATCCATGGAAATCCCCAAAAAAGCAATAAAAATCCCAAAAAAATCCATGGAAATCCCAAGAAATCAAAAAAAAAAAAAGTCAATGGAAATCTCAATCCATGGAAATCAAAAAAAAAAATCCGAAAAAAATCCATGGAAATCCCAAAAAAATCCCCAAAAAATCCATGGAAATCTGAAAAAAAATCCAAATTTTGGGGAATTTTCACTGGATTAGCCCTAAAATTCGTGAATTTTTGAGAATTGTCTCTGGATTTGCCCCAAAATTTGGGAATTTTGGGGAATTCTCAGGATTTACCTTTAAGTTTGGGATTTTTTTGGGAATTCTCTCTGGATTTGCACACAAATTTGGGGATTTTTGGAAATTTTCTCTGCATCTGCCCCAAAATTTGGGAAGTTTTGGGAATTCTCTTTGGATTTCCCCCGAAATTTGAGAATTTTTTGGAATTTTGTCTGGATTTGCCCTGAATTTTGGGGAATTTTCTCTTCATTTGCCCAAAATTTGGGATTTTTTGGGACTTGTCTCTGGATCTGCCCCAAAATTTGGGAATTTTGGGGAATTTTCTCTGGATTTACCCCAAAATTTGGGAATTTTTGGGAATTGTCTCTGGATCTGCCCCAAAATTTGGGAATTTTTTCTGGATTTACCCCAAAATTTAGGAATTTTTGGGAATTCCCTCTGGATTTGCACCAAAATTGGGGAATGTTTGGGAATTGTCTCTGGATTTACCCTGAAATTGGGGAATTTTTGGGAATTGTCTCTGGATTTACCTGGAATTTTTGGGAATTCTCTCTGGATTTCCCCTGAACTTGGGGAATGTTTGGGAATTCTCTCTGGATTTACCCCGAATTTTTGGGAATTCTCTCTGGATTTCCCCTGAAATTTGGGAATGTTTGGGAATTCTCTCTGGATTTGCCCTGAACTTGGGGAATGTTTGGGAATTCTCTCTGGATTTCCCCTGAATTTTGGGAATGTTTGGGAATTCTCTCTGGATTTCCCCTGAAATTGGGGAATGTTTGGGAATTCTCTCTGGATTTCCCCTGAAATTTGGGAATTTTTGGCAATTCCGGCTCCTCCCCGCAGGGATTCCCTGGATCCGGCCCTGCAGGAATCCGTGGCTCAGCTGAAGCTGCTCATGGCCAGGTGGGGACACCTGGGGGCACCTTGGGGACATTGGGGACACCCTGGGGACATTGGGGACATTGGGGACACCTTGGGGACAGCTGGGGGACACCTTGGGGACATTGGGGACACCTTGGGGACACCTTGGGGACGCCTTGGGGACATTGGGGACACCTGGAGTGGGGAGGGGACACTGGGGACACCTGGGACAAACTTGGGGACACCTGGTGGGACTTGGGAACACACCTGGGGACACCTGGGGGACACCTGGTGCAAACTTGGGGACACTTGGTGAGACTTGGGGACACCTGGGACACACCTGGAATGGGGAGGGGACACCTGGGGATGTCTGGGACACACCTGGGGGCCCTTGGGGACACACCTGGAATGGGGAGGGGATGCTGTGGGACACACCTGGACACACCTGGGGACACACCTGGAATGGGGAGAGGACACCTGGGGACACCTGGGACACACCTGGGGCCCTTGGGGACACACCTGGAATGGGGAGGGGACACCTGGGGACGTCTGGGACACACCTGGGGACACACCCTGGGGGGACCTTGGGACACCTTGGGGACACCTGGGGACATTTGGGACACACCTGGGGGGCCTGGGGACACACCTGGAATGGGGAGGGGACACCTGGGGACGTCTGGGACACACCTGGGGACACACCCTGGGGGGACCTTGGGACACCTTGGGGACACCTGGGGACATTTGGGACACACCTGGGGGGCCTGGGGACACACCTGGAATGGGGAGGGGATGCTGTGGGACACACCTGGACACACCTGGGGACACACCTGGAATGGGGAGAGGACACCTGGGGACACGTGGGACACACCTGGGGGGCCTTGGGGACACACCTGGAATGGGGAGGGGACACGTGGACACACCTGGACACACCTGGGGCCCTTGGGGACACACCTGGAACGGGGAGGGGACACCTGGGGACACGTGGGACACACCTGGGGACACACCTGGGGCCCTTGGGGACACGCGTGTCCCCTGGTGTCCCCTGTCCCGCAGGTTCCAGGGGGAGCTGCAGGCCTGGCAGGGGCTCCTGCAGCAGCCCCTGCAGCGCTCCCAGGAGGCCGCCAGGTGAGAATTCCCCCCTGAGCCCCGAATTGCCACTTGGATCCCCAAAATTCCCACTTGGATCCCCAAAATTCCCACTTGGATCCCCAAAATTCCCACTTGGATCCCCAAAATTCCCACTTGGATCCCCAAAATTCCCACTTTTATTCCCAAAATTCCCCTTTTATCCCTAAATTCCCACATTTGATCCCCAAAATTCCCCCATTTTATCCCCAAATTCCCTTTTTTATTCCCTAAATTCCCAAATTTATCCCAAAATTCCCGCTTTGAATCCCAAAATTCCCCTTTTTATCCCCAAAATTCCCACATTTTATCCCCAAATTCCCCCATTTTATCCCCAAATTCCCACATTTATCCCCAAAATTCCCACATTTTATCCCCAAATTTCCCCCCCAAATCCCTAAATTTTCCCCCAAATTCCCAAATTTCTCCCCAAAATCCCCATTTTTTTAATAAAATCCCTAAATTTCCCCCCCAAATTTTCCCCCAAATTCCCTTTTCCGCCCCCAAACCCCCATTTTTCCCAAAACCCTGGCCCCCTCCCCCCCTCCCCAAATCCCAAATTTTGGACTCCAAACCCGACTACGGCGCCGTCCTGGCCCAGCAGGGCCCCGTCCTCGACTCCCTGCGGCTCCTGGTGAGGCTTTTTGGGGCGAAAAACCCCAGATTTGGGCAAACCCCCTCAGTTTTATTAAATTCTATCAATTTTCCCTTTTCTCGTTGGAATTTTGGGGATTTCCAGGTGGATGAGGCCCAGGAGGCCGGGAAGATGGTGCTGCAATTCCAGGAGCAGAGCAGCCGCTCCCTCAGGGACCTCTCGGAGAAGCTGGGTGAGCGAAACCGCCAAAAATCGCCCAAAATTGCCCAAAATCCTGCGAATTTTGGCGGGAATTTGGGGGTTTTTTCTGGTTTTTTGCAGCTTCCAGAGCGTTCCGGCGGCTGCCGGGATCCCCCGCGCGGCGGCTGCTGCAGAAGATGCCCCGGAAGGCGCCGCCGGCGGAGGGGGAGGGAGAATAAACCGGGAAAATCCCGAAATCTCTCGGTTTTGCCCCAAAATATTCCCGGGTTTTGGTCTTTAAAGCGGCGCTTCCGGGTTTGGTGGTGCGCGGTGGTGATTGGTTTGTGTGGGTGTCAATCAGAGGGCTCAGCCAATCACGGGGCGGAGGGGGTGAGACCATTAAGCGCGGTGGTGTTTATTTTCCGTGTTTGGGCTGTGCTTTGCTCTGATTCGCCCGCTTGTGTGTCAATCACAGTGGTCAGCCAATAGAAGCACGCTTCTGGCTTCTCTGCTCTTATTGGTCTGCTTTCCTGTCATTCAAACACCTGAGCCAATCAGAGCGCTGAGGGGGCGGGGCATTCCCATTTGAGCGCCGGCACTTCCGCCTTTCATCAATTCTCGCTTCCAATTGGCCCGCCTGTGTGTCAATCAGCGAAATCAACCAATCGCAGCGCGCCCGGGGTGCGGGGCGGGAACTGTGGGGGCGGCGATGGGGACAGCGCTCCGTGTGTCACCCCAGTGTCCCCAAATGTCACCCCAGTGTCCCCAAATGTCCTGATGTCCCCAGCCCTGTCCCCAACCTCTCCTGATGTCCCCAAGGATGTCCCCAAC
>NW_024359058.1:0-279 GCF_014805655.1 Passer montanus
ATATATTACATATTTAATAAATATGAATATATTGTATGAATATTCTATGAACACATTTTATGATATACTATTATTTGTTCTGTATTATTTTATTTTATTTTATAAAAATAATTTTAATTTATAAATATATAACAGATATTTGATATCTATTTTAACATATATACTGTATTTGATATGTTTTAATATATTATATTTTATATCCTATTTTTAAATTATATACTATATACTATACATTCTACATTCTACATTCTACATTATATATTATATATTATATATTAT
>NW_024359059.1:0-279 GCF_014805655.1 Passer montanus
AGCCCTGCCATTCCTTGGCAGCATTTCCCCTTAATCCGTTCCAGGCCAGGTTGGGAACAACCCGGGATTGTGGAAGGTGTCCCTGCCCGTGGAACAAAGTCATCTTTAAAGTCCCACCCAAGACATCCTGGGATTCAGTGATTTTAAGTTCGTGTTGGTTAGGAGTTAACATCTGTGGGGATGCATTGTGGATTTTAGGCTTCAAATACCTGAAAATAAAATAAAATTTAAAAATGAAATAAAGAGCAACGGGCTGCCCAGGGAGCTTGGCAGTGCCCA
>NW_024359060.1:0-279 GCF_014805655.1 Passer montanus
AGGGGCTGCCCACGATGTGGTGGGGCCCCCCGAATTTGATGGCGATGAGGTAACTGCCGGGGGCCATGGGCGTGTAGACGACCCGGAAGCCCTCGGGGCACTCGTGGCACTCCATGGTCACCTTGGACGGGCCCTCGATGGTCACAGCCAGGGCGCCCGGGCCAGCCTTGGACGTGTTCACCACGAACTCGGCCGGGGAGCCTGAGGGACACCCCGACATCCACGTTTGGGGGGGCCGAGTTCCATGGGGTTCGTGCAGACCCCACTGAGAACCCCCAA
>NW_024359061.1:0-279 GCF_014805655.1 Passer montanus
ATGGATGTCCCCGTGGTGCCGTAGGGACACGGGTGACCCCGGGGGGCCATAGGGACAGGGATGTCTCGGGGGCCTGTAGGGACACGGCGGTCCCCAGGAGCTGCAGGGACACAGATGTCCCGGGGGGCTGTAAGGACACGGGTGTCCCAGGGGGCCATAGGGACACGGGTGTCCCGGGGGTCTGTAGGGACACGGGTGTCCCCAGGAGCTGCAGGGACACGGATGTCCCGGGGGGCTGTAAGGACAGGGATGTCCCGGGGATGCGCCCGCGGCCGCAGC
>NW_024359062.1:0-279 GCF_014805655.1 Passer montanus
CTGGGATGAACTTCATAGAAGAAAAGTTTTTCTAATAATTTATCCAATTAAATTGGCCTATATTGGTCAGAGCATTTCCTTTATGCTGGTCAGCCTGACTCAGATTCAACAGGAAACCGCGCTGTGCTGTATTGTAGGAGAGATTTTATCTGTGGAGTGTTATCCCATTCCTGGTGTGAAAGAGCCAGGACATCACAAAATAACTGTAGAGGTTGCATGGTGAATATAGGAGGTCCTCCTGACACAGGAAGTCAGCAATGAGGCTGATTCTCTACAGCC
>NW_024359063.1:0-279 GCF_014805655.1 Passer montanus
GTCTCTGCCTGTGGCAGGGGGTGGAACTAGATGACATTTAAGGTGACTTTTGTGTTTCTAAGGATCCTTTCCAAGGCCTATAATGATACACATTAGATTGTTGCACCTGGATTAATGACATTAACAAGTCTGACAGGTAAGCCCAAATTGCCATGTAACATAGACTGGACTGCAAATCACAGATTTCCTGAACCAAGCACTTTCAAGAACTTTCTCTGCAAATAATCCAGGAGCCTAGCTTGATCCCCATCAACATTACATTATGTTATAACTAAAAAA
>NW_024359064.1:0-279 GCF_014805655.1 Passer montanus
TTATCACAGAATAATAGAATTATTTTAGTTGGAAAAGACTTCTAGGATCATCAAGTCCAACCATAACCCAACACTGCCAAGTCCATGTCCCTGAGAGGCACATCTACATGATTTTCAAATACCTCCAGGGTGGTGACTCAACTGCTTCTTTGGGCAGCCTCTTCCAGGGCTTGATGACCTTTTCTGTGGAGAAATATTTCCTATATCCAATTCTAAAGCTCCTCTTGCTTGAGCTAAGGCTTCCTCTTACTCTATCACTTGTTACCTGGGAGAAGAGAC
>NW_024359065.1:0-279 GCF_014805655.1 Passer montanus
TTGCTAGGAGCACCTTTGTATGAAACTCTAAACAGACAAAAGAGGGAAGTAAAGAAGTTTCCTATTTTTGAGGGAAGCCAAACATGGGGAGGGGAAGAGTGGCCCACAGAACGAATTATAGAATACTATGGACCAGCAACCTGGGCCCAAGATGGGAGTTGGGGTTGTAGAACCCCAATATACCTGCTAAATCAGCTAATAAGACTCCAAGCAGTAGTAGAAATTATTTCAAAGCACACTTCAGACACCTTGGAGTTACTATCTAAACAGCACTCCCAA
>NW_024359066.1:0-279 GCF_014805655.1 Passer montanus
AGCACTTAGGAGATCACCAGGGTAGAGTACCTGTCTCTGGGGATCCCTGTGCACTGTATGAGGTTTTCCTTGAGTGAGAGCCACAGTTAATGATCTGACCCCTCTTCCTGCAAACAGCAAATGCCTGCAAATGAGGATAAAGGAATGAATGACCTGTGGCTTGGCAGAAGTTAACCACTCAATCACAGGATAAAAACTGAGGCCAGTGTAATGAGGCAAATAAAAATAAATCTTGGCAATAACTTCCATGTTGAAGTCTGTGGCTGAGACTTTCAGATC
>NW_024359067.1:0-279 GCF_014805655.1 Passer montanus
ATTTTGGGGAAAAAAAGGGAATTTTGGGGCAAAAAGGGCATTTTGGGCGCTCTCACCTTCTCCAGGTCGCTGTGGAGCTGCTTCAGCATCGCCTCCAGCTGGGAAACCTTTCCTGGCAGATCCAGGGGCGCCGGCGAGGGGCTGCCGGGGAATTCGGGGTTGGAAACGGCAAAAATGGGAAAAATGAACAGGAAAAAAGCCCAAAAATGGCCCAGAAGAGTCAATCCCAAAAAAATTCATTTTTGCCCCAAAATACTTTTTTTACCCCTAAAAATTTCT
>NW_024359068.1:0-5902 GCF_014805655.1 Passer montanus
GAATTTGGGGGGATTTTGGGGCTTTTTGGTCTTTTTTGGGGTGTCTTTTGGGGGTTTTGGGTTTTTTGGGGGGATTTTGGGGTTTTTTGGGATCTTTTAGAGGGGTTTTTTGGCTGGTTTTGGGCATTTTTTGGAGTCTTTTTGGGGTCTTTTTTGGGGGTTATTTGGGAGTGGTTTTTTTTTACGTTTTGGGGTATTTTGAGAGTTTTGGGGTTTTTTTCTCTTTTGGGGTCTTTTTTGGGGGGTTTGGGGCATTTTGGGGCTATTTCATCCTATTTTGGGGCTATTTGGTCCCATTTGGGGGTGATTTCTGGGTATTTTGGGGTGAGTTCAGGGTATTTTGGTCCCATTTTGGGGTGATTTTGGGGTATTTTGGGTCATTTCCTACCTTGAGGTTCTTCCACCAGTATTTGGCTTGAGCTTGGGGCCATTTTGGGGCTGTTTTGGGGCTATTTCAGCCCCTTTTGGGGCCATTTTAGGGTGATTTTTGGGTATTTTGGCCCCATTTTGGGGTGATTTCAGGGTATTTTGGGGTCATTTCAGCCCATTTTGGGTCCATTTTGGGGCTTTTTTAGGGCTATCTCAGCCCATTTTGGGGCTTATTTTGGGGTGATTTCGGGGTATTTTGGGGCTATTTCAGCCCATTTTGGGTCCATTTTGGGCCTATTTTGGGGTGATTTTTGGGTATTTGGGCTCCCCCTACCTTGAGGTTCTTCCACCAGTACCTGCCTTGAGCTTGGGGCATTTGGGGCCATTTTGGGGCCATTTGGGGCCATTTTGGGGCCATTTGGGGCTATTTTGGGGCTATTTTAGGGCTATCTCAGCCCATTTTGGGGTGATTTTGGGGTATTTTGGGCCCATTTTGGGGTGACTTTGGCGTGATTTTGGGCTCCCCCTACCTTGAGGTTCTTCCACCAGTACCTGCCTTGAGCTTGGGGCCATTTTGGGGCCATTTGGGACCATTTTGGGGCCATTTGGGGCTATTTTGGGGCTATTTTAGGGCTATCTCAGCCCATTTTGGGGTGATTTTGGGGTATTTTGGGTCATTTCCTACCTTGAGGTTCTTCCACCAGTATTTGGCTTGAGCTTGGGGCCATTTTGGGGCTGTTTTGGGGCTATTTCAGCCCCTTTTGGGGCCATTTTAGGGTGATTTTTGGGTATTTTGGCCCCATTTTGGGGTGATTTCAGGGTATTTTGGGGTCATTTCAGCCCATTTTGGGTCCATTTTGGGGCTTTTTTAGGGCTATCTCAGCCCATTTTGGGGCTTATTTTGGGGTGATTTCGGGGTATTTTGGGGCTATTTCAGCCCATTTTGGGTCCATTTTGGGGGGACAGGACAGCGGGGCCGAGTGACCACAGCCAGGGGTCAGAGTGACCACAGCGAGGGGCAGCGGGGCCGAGTGACCACAGCCAGGGGTCAGAGTGACCGCAGGGACAGGACAGCGGGGCAGAGTGACCACAGCCAGGGATCAGAGTGACCACAGCCAGGGGTCAGCGGGGCAGAGTGACCGCAGCCAGGGGTCAGAGTGACCACAGCCAGGGGTCAGCGGGGCAGAGTGACCGCAGCCAGGGGTCAGAGTGACCACAGGGACGGGACAGCGGGGCAGAGTGACCGCAGCCAGCGGTCAGAGTGACCGCAGGGACAGGACAGCGGTCAGCGGGGCCGAGTGACCACAGCAATGGCCAGGGGTCAGCGGAGCCGAGTGACCGCAGGGACAGGACAGCGGGGCAGAGTGACCACAGCCAGGGATCAGAGTGACCACAGCCAGGGGTCAGCGGGGCAGAGTGACCACAGCCAGGGGTCAGCGGGGCAGAGTGACCACAGCCAGGGGTCAGCGGGGCAGAGTGACCACAGCCAGGGGTCAGCGGCCCAGAGTGACCGCAGCCAGGGGTCAGAGTGACCGCAGGGACAGGACAGCGGGGTCAGAGTGACCGCAGCCAGGGGTCAGAGTGACCGCAGGGACAGGACAGCGGTCAGCCCGCAGTGACCACAGCCAGGGGTCAGCAGGGCAGAGTGACCGCAGTGAGGGGTCAGGGGTCAGCCCGGAGTGACCGCAGCGAGGGGTCAGGGATCAGCACGGAGTGACCGCAGGGACAGGACAGTGGTCGGTCCAGAGTGACCACAGTGAGGGGTCAGTGGTCAGCAGGGTCAGAGTGACCACAGCGAGGGGCAGTGGTCAGCCCGGAGTGACCGCAGTGAGGGGTCAGGGGGCAGCCCGGAGTGACCGCAGTGAGGGGTCAGGGCAGCGGGGTCAGAGTGACCGCAGCAATGGGTCAGTGGTCAGTGGGGTTAGAGTGACCACAGTGATGGCCAGCAGTCAGCCCAGAGTGACCACAGCAATGGCCAAAGGTCAGCAGGGCAGAGTGACCGCAGCGATGGCCAGGGGGCAGCGGTCAGCCCAGAGTGACCACAGTGAGGGGCAGGGTTCAGCCCAGAATGACCACAGCAAGGGGCCAGGGGCAGCCCAGAGTGACCACAGTGAGGGGTCGGGGCAGCAGGGTCAGAGTGACCACAGTGACGGCCCGAGAGTCAGTGGTCAGCGCCCGGAGTGACCACAGCGAGGGGCTGAGAGTCAGCAGGACAGAGTGACCACAGGGACAGGACAGCAACGCAGAGTGACCACAGCGAGGGGCTGAGAGTCAGCAGGACAGAGTGACCACAGGGACGGCCAGCAGTCAGTGGGGCAGTGACCGCAGGGACAGGGCTGGGGGCAGCGGCCAGAGTGACCACAATGATGGGTCAGTGGTCAGCGGGGTCAGAGTGACCACAGGAATGGGTCAGGGGGCAGCGGTCAGCGGCCGGAGTGACCACAGAGACGGGCCGGAGGGCAGCAGCCAGAGTGACCGCAGTGATGGCCAGGGGTCAGTGGTCAGTGTGGTCAGTGTGGTCAGTGTGGTCAGTGGCTCAGAGTGACCACCGTGCTCGGCCATGGTCACAGACGGGGCAGTGCCTCTCTGACCACACCCACTGACCACACCCACTGACCACTCCCATTCTACTGACCACACCCACTGACCCCTCCCCAATTTTATTGACCACTCCCCATTGACCACACCCTACTGACCACACCCTGACCCCGCCCACTGACCCCTCCCCAATTTTACTGACTGCTCCCCATTGACCACACCCACTGACCACACCCTGACCACTCCCATTCCACTGACCACACCCCAATTTTACTGACCACGCCCACTGACCACACCCTGACCACCCCCACTGACCCCTCCCCAGTTACTGGGGCGACCCCTAAGTGACCACTGAGTGACCACAGGGTGGCCAAAGTGACCCTGGGGGGGTACAAAGTGACCATAGGGTGACCCCAGTGACCCCCAGGGTGTCCCCAGTGTCCCCTCAGAGTGACCACAGGGTCCGAGTGACCCCCAGACCATCCAGGTGACCCCTCCAGGGTGTCCCCAATGTCCCCAGAGTGACCCCCGGGGTGTCCCTGATGTCCCCAATGTCCCCCCAGGGTGTCCCCAACGTCCGAGTGACCCCTGGGATGTCCCCAGAGTGACCCAAGGGTGTCCCCAGTGTCCCCAAAGTGACCCAAGGGTGTCCCCAGTGTCTCAGTGACCCCCAGGGTGTCCCCAGTGTCCCCCCAGGGTGACCCAAGGGTGTCCCCAGTGTCTCAGTGACCCCCAGGGTGTCCCCAGTGTCCCCCCAGGGTGACCCAAGGGTGTCCCCAGTGTCTCAGTGACCACCCAGACCACCCAGGTGACCCCTCCAGGGTGTCCCCAGTGTCCCCAGAGTGACACAAGGGGGGGACCCTGAGATCTGAGTGACCCCAGAGTGTCCCCAGTGTGCCCAGAGTGACCCCCGGGGTGTCCCCAACGTCCCCAGAGTGACCCAAGGGTGTCCCCAGTGTCCAAGTGACCCCCAGACCACCCAGGTGACGCCTCCAGAGTGTCCCCAGTGTCCCCAGAGTGACCCCCGGGGTGTCCCCAACATCCCCAGGGTGTCCCCAGTGTCACCCCAGTGACCCCCAGGGTGTCCCCAATGTCCAAGTGACCCCCAGACCACCCAGGTGACCCCTCCAGGGTGTCCCCAGTGCCACCCCAGTGACCCCCAGGGTGTCCCCAGTGTCCAGGTGCCCCCCCCCAAATGTCCCCAATGACCCCAGGGGGTCCCAAATGTCCCCAAAGTGAACCCCAGGGTGTCCCCAGTGCCACCCCAGTGATCCCCAGGGTGTCCCCGATGTCCCCGGAGTGTCCCCAGTGTCCAGGTGCCCCCCCCCAAATGTCCCCAATGACCCCAGGGTGTCCCAAATGTCCCCAAAGTGACCCAAGGGTGTCCCCAGTGCCACCCCAGTGATCCCCAGGATGTCCCCAACGTCCTCAAAATAACCACAAAGTGTCCCCAGAGTGACCCAAGGGGGGACCCCGAGATCTGAGTGACCCCGGGGTGTCCCCAGAGTGACCCCCAGACCACCCGGGGTGTCCCCAATGTCCCCCCAGAACGTCCCTAATGTCCCCAGTGTGTCCAGGGTGACACAAGGGAGATCTGAGTGACCCCGGGGTGTCCCCAGAGTGACCACAGGGGTGTCCCCAGTGTCCCCAAAATGACCAGAGAGTGTCCCCAGTGTCCCCCTCAGTGTCCCCAGAGTGACCACAGTGTCCCCAGTGTCACCCCAGTGACCTCTGGGCTGTCCCCAGAGTGACCACAGGGTGTCCCCAATGTCTGAGTGACTCCCCAGGATGTCCCCAGTGTCCCCAGTGACCACAGGGGTGTCCCCAATGTCCCCAATGTCCCCCCAGAGTGTCCCCAGTGTCCCCAGAGTGACCACAGAGTGTCCCCAGTGTCATCCCAGTGACCCCAGGGTGTCCCCAGAGTGACCACAGGGGTGTCCCCAATGTCCCCAGTGTCCCCAAAATGACCACAGAGTGTCCCCAGTGTCCCCAGAGTGACCCCCCAGACCACCCAGAGTGTCCCCAATGTCCCCAAAGTGACCACAGGGTGTCCCCAATGTCTGAGTGACCCCTCCAGAGTGTCCCCAATGTCCCCAGAGTGACACAAGGGGGGACCCCGGTGTCTGAGAATGTCCCCAAAGTGACCCAAGGGTGTCCCCAGTGCCACCCCAGTGATCCCCAGGATGTCCCCAACGTCCTCAAAATAACCACAAAGTGTCCCCAGAGTGACCCAAGGGGGGACCCCGAGATCTGAGTGACCCCGGGGTGTCCCCAGAGTGACCCCCAGACCACCCGGGGTGTCCCCAATGTCCCCCCAGAACGTCCCTAATGTCCCCAGTGTGTCCAGGGTGACACAAGGGAGATCTGAGTGACCCCGGGGTGTCCCCAGAGTGACCACAGGGGTGTCCCCAGTGTCCCCAAAATGACCAGAGAGTGTCCCCAGTGTCCCCCTCAGTGTCCCCAGAGTGACCACAGTGTCCCCAGTGTCACCCCAGTGACCTCTGGGCTGTCCCCAGAGTGACCACAGGGTGTCCCCAATGTCTGAGTGACTCCCCAGGATGTCCCCAGTGTCCCCAGTGACCACAGGGGTGTCCCCAATGTCCCCAATGTCCCCCCAGAGTGTCCCCAGTGTCCCCAGAGTGACCACAGAGTGTCCCCAGTGTCATCCCAGTGACCCCAGGGTGTCCCCAGAGTGACCACAGGGGTGTCCCCAATGTCCCCAGTGTCCCCAAAATGACCACAGAGTGTCCCCAGTGTCCCCAGAGTGACCCCCCAGACCACCCAGAGTGTCCCCAATGTCCCCAAAGTGACCACAGGGTGTCCCCAATGTCTGAGTGACCCCTCCAGAGTGTCCCCAATGTCCCCAGAGTGACACAAGGGGGGACCCCGGTGTCTGAGTGACCCCAGGGGTGTCCCCAGAGTGACCCCAGGGTGTCCCCGAGGTGTCTCCAGGGTGTCCCCAACAGCCCCAGTGACCCCCGGGGTGTCCCTGATG
>NW_024359069.1:0-279 GCF_014805655.1 Passer montanus
CAGCGCGATGTTGTTCATGGCCGTGGCCTTGTCGTAGGCCTGGTGCACCAGGAGCCTCTGGATGTGGCGCAGCTGGGCCTCGGGGCCCGGCTGGCTCAGATCCGTGGCCCCGATCACCACTTCCCAGCGGGAAATGTCCCTGGGGAGCAGGACATGGACAGAGGGGTGACGGGGAGCAGGGCCGGGGACTGCAGCAGCACCATGGCGTTCCTGCTGAGGGCACCTCCCTGTGCTGAGGGGACATGTCGGACCTTCCTGTGGGGACACCCCTGATCCTGC
>NW_024359070.1:0-279 GCF_014805655.1 Passer montanus
GTTTAAAAGACAGATGTCTGCCAAGGAAGTCTTCCTAGAATGGAAAGATGACCCCTCCCTCCAAGTTATTATACCTTTGAAATTACACGGCTTCCAGGCAAAAAATACAGGAAAAGGAATAACAGTTATTTCCTAGAATATATCAGGAGAGCACAAACAAGAAGGCAATAATAGAAATTTACAACCCATCATGTAGTGTTTTTCTCCTTTGGTGTAGTTATGATCACAAGCAGGAGGAGCTCTGGGGATCCCAGAAAAGCCCATCCCCCAGGGCCAAAA
>NW_024359071.1:0-279 GCF_014805655.1 Passer montanus
GGCGGGCGGGAGGCGGTGGCCTCGTGCCGGAGCGACGGGCGCGGCGGCCAATCGCCGCGCGGGGGGGCGGGAGCTGGCGGCAGCGCTGGCCAGTCAGCGCGCGAATGATGCTGCCGTGCCCCCCTTCCCGACCTCGCGTCCCGCCCCCGGCTGAGGAACTTGTGATTGGGCCGTTCGAACGGTGGCGTGGGCGGGGCGAGCGGCCCGGGCCCCGCCCCCGTTGCCGTGGTGACGGCGGGCCCGGCCCGCGCGGTCCCGCCGAGCTCCCGGGGGAGCCGG
>NW_024359072.1:0-279 GCF_014805655.1 Passer montanus
CATTACTGCAAAGCAGGGAAATAACACCTATTAGAGGCTAGACATGAATCATCACAATGGAAAATCATTTTTTAAGCTGCAGTGTTTTCTCTGCTATTGCTTTGCTTTAAACTTTAGTGAAAAGCAATTACTTTATTCTTTCTCCTTATTTTTATTGTTGGTGATTCTTATGCTAATATTCCCTCTATATTTGATTTGATTTTGAAAAGGCTTTTAGAATTTAAATTAAATTGAATTGGTGATACTGCCCTACCATCTTCACCTCCTACCTTTCTTATC
>NW_024359073.1:0-279 GCF_014805655.1 Passer montanus
GACCCAAATTAAAGAAGTGTGTATCCTTTTTTGTGTGTAGGTGTGCATTCTGGTTTTTATTTTTATTGTTTTTTCCTATTTTACGGCATTGCTCATTTAAACATTTTTTATTTAAAAGAAATTTTAGAAAAAAAAAATCCAGCGTGCATTGGCTGAATAATAATATGGATAGCATGAAGATTTTGGCACAAAGCAAACTTAGGGAGCTTTTGTTCTTGTTTAGCTCTGTGCGTAATTTCCACTTTATTTAACTTTTGCTGCATGAAAATATCTTGTGTG
>NW_024359074.1:0-279 GCF_014805655.1 Passer montanus
TTGAAAATGCAAATCCCAAGACCAGATCACTGTTAGCTACTCTGCCAAGATCTGCTGAAATTGGGGACATGATTGAGTTAGCAAATTGAACTCAAGATGGACAAGGAAAATTAATTGCTCAAGCTGTATCTTCAGCAATGGCTCCAACTGCATCCATGTTGGCTGCTGCAGTTCAAAAACTTGCAAAGTCAAACAATACTCCCAATCAAAAAATTATCAAAACAGGCATCTGTTATCAATGTGGACGAAGAGGACATTTTCGTAAAACCTGCACAGCCA
>NW_024359075.1:0-279 GCF_014805655.1 Passer montanus
CGCCGGTGCCGGGCCCCGCTGCGGGCTCGCCGCGGCCGCTGTTCGGCGGCTGCTGGAGCTGCCGCCTGCTGAGCGGCGCGGGGCTGCTGATGGCCGCCGTGTGGGTGTACCAGGGCCCGCGCCGCGCCATGAGGAAGGGCGTCCCGCCCTCCATGGGCGCCATCGCCCAGATCACGTTCGCCGCCGGTGAGGGGCGGGGCCGGGGAGCGGCGGGAGGCGTGGCTTGGTTCTGGCGGGAAAACGCGGGTTTCCATGGAGACGGGGGGGGGGGGGGGCCCC
>NW_024359076.1:0-279 GCF_014805655.1 Passer montanus
CCCAAATCCCCAATCCCAATCCCAATCCCCGTTCCTACCGAAGAGCGGCGGCCACGCCATCCCCACCCAGGGCGGCGGCAGCGGCAGCCCCGGCACCGCCCCGGCACCGCCCGGCTCCGGCCCGGCAGCGCCGGCACCGGGACTGGCACTGGCACCGGCACCGGGACTGGGAGCGGCACCGGGACCGGCACCGGGACGGGCACCTGCGGGGACACCGGGTCAGGGGCACAGAAAGGGTTTGGGGTGGGAAATGGGAGCGGGAATGGGGTTGGGGGGTTT
>NW_024359077.1:0-279 GCF_014805655.1 Passer montanus
TGCATCAATACTGGCTTTCCTGCTCTGGTCAGGGGCTCAGGGCCTCCCTTGTGCCAGCCACTGACCGTGTTGCTGATGGGGAGGTCTATCTCAGCCTCTCCTGTTTGCTAATCCCAAAGCAGCTGCAGCTTTGATAAGCTGAGTGTATAAAAAGGAGGAAATGAGACTTTTTGCACAGGCAGACAGTGACAGAACACTGGGGTGGGTGTACAGTTTTCAACTAATTGAGGACTGTTTTTAATTGGATGTTAGGAGGAAATTCCTCCCTGTGAGGGCCTC
>NW_024359078.1:0-279 GCF_014805655.1 Passer montanus
CTGGGAGCTCCCCGCTCACCTTCTGCCCCGCGAAGGCCACCTGCACGTAGGGGTCCACCAGGTCCTTGTTCTCCCCGATGAGGGCCTTCTTGACGTTGGCCATGATGCTGGTGTTCATGCGCGGCAGCCCCTCAGCGCGGTAGATCTTGATGTAGAACCGAGCCCACTGCCGCTCGGGGGGCACCCCATCAGGGAGCAGCAGGTTCCTGGAATGTCAGTGGATGGAGTTGGGAACAGCTGCTGGGGTGGGGTGGTCAGGGAATCTTGGGTTGTCTGCTG
>NW_024359079.1:0-1855 GCF_014805655.1 Passer montanus
CCGAAATCACCCAAAACTGCCCCGAAACCCCCCAAAACCGCCCCAATAACCCTCCCGGGATCGACCCCGATCGATTTCCCGGGTCTGACCCCGAAATTCCCCAAAACTGCCCCAAAAACCCTGAAAATTGCCCCAAAATTCCCGAAAATTGCCCCAAAAATCCCCCAAATTGCCCCGAAAATCCCGAAAATTGCCCCGAAAACCCCCCCGGGACTGACCCCGAAACGCCCCAAAATTGCCCCAAAAATCCCCAAAATTGTCCCGAAAATTGTCCCAAAAACTCCGAAAATTGCCCCAAAAACTCTGAAAATTGTCCCGAAAATCCCGAAAATTGTCCCAAAAATCCCCAAAGTTGCCCCAAAATCCCTCCCGGGACCGGCCCCGGGGCCCCCTCGGGGCCTGAGCCCGAAATTCCCCAAATTTGCCCCAAAACCGCCCCAAACCGGCCCGAGCAGGAGCCCGGGAGCGACCCCGAGAGCGGTGAGTGGGGGAGGGGCGGGAGGGGCCAGGGGTCACGGAGGGGTCAGAGGTCACGGAGGGGTCACAGGGTCACTGGGGGTCAGGGGTCAGTGGGAGGGGTCACTCGGGGTCAAAGGTCACTGGGAGGTTTCAGTGGTCACTCAGTGGTCACTCAGGGTCAGTGGTCACTCAGGGTCAGTGGTCACTCAGGGTCAGTGGTCACTCAGGGTCAGTGGTCACTCAGGGTCAGTGGTCACTCAGGGTCAGTGGTCACTCAGGGTCAGTGGTCACTCAGGGTCAGTGGTCACTCAGGGTCAGTGGTCACTCAGGGTCAGTGGTCACTCAGGGTCAGTGGTCACTCAGGGTCACTCCTGGTCACTCCCCAGCTCTCCTGGTTCTCATGGTGGTCACTGGGTCAGTTCAGTGGTCACTCGCTGGTCAGTGGTCACTCAGGGGTCACTCAGGGGTCACTCAGTGGTCACTCAGTGGTCAGTGGTCACTCATGGTCACTCCTGGTCACTGCCCAGCTCTCCTGGTTCTCACGGTTGTCACTGGGTCAGTTTGGTGGTCACTCGCTGGTCATTCAGGGCTCAGTGGTCACTCACTGGTCATTCAGGGCTCAGTGGTCACTCCTGGTCACTCCCCTGTTCTCCTGGTTCTCACGGTGGTCACTCAGTGCTCAGTGGTCACTCAGTGGTCACTCAGGGTCACTCAGGGTCACTCAGTGGTCACTTGTTGATCACTCAGTGGTCACTCAGTGGTCAGTGGTCAGTTGGTCACTCAGTGGTCACTCAGGGTCACTCAGTGGTCACTCAGGGGTCACTCAGGGTCACTCAGTGGTCACTCAGGGGTCACTCAGGGTCACTCAGTGGTCACTCAGGGGTCACTCAGGGTCACTCAGTGGTCACTCAGGGGTCACTCAGGGGTCACTCAGTGGTCACTCAGTGGTCAGTGGTCACTCAGGGTCACTCTGCAGGTCTCCTGGTTCTCACGGTGGCCACCGAGGTGACCGATGGCTACCGGCGCTTCCTGCGCTCAGGGGTCACTCGGGGTCACTGGTCAGTGGTCACTCGGGGTCAGTGGTCACTGGTCAGTGGTCACTCAGTGGTCAATGGTCACTCAGTGGTCACTCCGCAGGTCTCCTGGTGCTGACGGTGGCCACCGAGGTGACCGATGGCTACCGGCGCTTCCTGTGCTCAGGGGTCACTCGGGGTCACTCAGTGCTCAGTGGTCACTCAGGGGTCAGTGGTCACTCAGTGGTCAGTCAGTGGTCACTCAGTGGTCACTCCGCAGGTCTCCTGGTTGTCACGGTGGCCACCGAGGTGACCGATGGCTACCGGCGCTTCCTGCGCTCAGTGGTCACTCAGGGGTCACTCAGTGCTCAGTGGTCACTCAG
>NW_024359079.1:2611-3802 GCF_014805655.1 Passer montanus
TGGTCACTCAGTGGTCACTCAGGGTCACTCAGGGGTCAGTGGTCACTCAGGGTCACTCAGTGGTCGGTGGTCACTCAGGGTCACTCAGGGTCACTCTGTGTCCCCAGGTCTCCTGGTGCTCACGGTGGCCACCGAGGTGACCGATGGCTACCGGCGCTTCCTGCGCTCCGCCCGCGCCTTCAACTACAGCGTGCAGGTGGGCGGGCCTAAAGGGGGCGGGGCCACTGAAACAGCTGGGGTTAATGGGGTGGGCGGGGCTAAAGGGATGGGCGGGGCTAAAGGGATGGGGCGGGCTAAAGGGATGGGCGGGGCTAAAGGGATGGGCAGGGCTAAAGGGGGAGGAGCTAAATGGGGAGAGGGTTAAAGAAAGTGGGCGGAGCTTCAACTACAACACGTGGTGGGCGGGGCTAAAGGGGAGGAGCTAAAGAAAGGGGGTGGAGCTTCAACTGCAGCACACAGGTAGGCGGAGCAAAATGGATGGGGGCGGGGCTTCAGCTACAGCCACCATGTGGGGGGAGGGGCTAAAGGGGCGGGGCTTCGATTACATCATGCTGGTGGGGGCGGGGCTTCAAAGACAGAAGAATTTCCCCATTTTTGGCCATTTTCTGCCATTTTTTCACCATTTTTTTGCAGTTTTCCCCCATTTTCCACCCTTATTTTTTCACCCCTTTTTTTTACAATTTTTTCACCATTTTTTCCCCCATTTTTCACGGGAATTTTTACATTTTTTAACTGTTTTTCCCAAAATGTGCTTTTTTCTCCCCAGACTCTGGGGCTGCGCCAGCACTTGGGGGGGAGGGGACACTGAGGAATTTCCCCAATTTTTCCCCATTTTTTCCCCATTTTGTCCCCATTTTTCACGCGTTTTTTTACATTTTTCACCATTTTTCCCAAAATCCCGGTTTTTCTCCCCAGACGCTGGGGCTGGGCCAGCACTGGGGGGAGGGAACTCAGAAGAATCCCCCCATTTTTTGCTGTTTTTTTGCTGTTTTTTCACCATTTTTCCCCATTTTTTCCCATTTTCTTCCCATTTTTCCTGCAATTTTTTACATTTTTTGCCATTTTTCCCAAAATCCGTATTTTTCACCCCAGACTCTGGGGCTGAGCCAGCACTGGCGCGGGGGGGGGGGGGGAACCGAAAAAAACCCCCTTTTTTGTTTTTTTTTTCCCATTTTTTCTTCTTTTTTTGGC
>NW_024359079.1:4125-5897 GCF_014805655.1 Passer montanus
ACCCCGCGGGGGGGGGGGGGGGGGACACTGAAGAATTCCCCCTTTTTTTAGCCATTTTTTCACCATTTTTTCACCATTTTTCTCAGGATTTTTTACATTTTTCGCCATTTTTCCCAAAATCTCTTTTTTTCTCCCCAGACTTTGGGGCTGGGCCGACGCTGGTGGAGGGGGGGACACTGAGGAATTCCCCCATTTTTTCCCCATTTTTTCCCCATTTTGTCCCCATTTTTCACGCGTTTTTTTACATTTTTCACCATTTTCCCCAAAATCCCGGTTTTTCTCCCCAGACGCTGGGGCTGGGCCAGCACTGGGGGGAGGGAACTCAGAAGAATCCCCCCATTTTTTGCTGTTTTTTTGCTGTTTTTTCACCATTTTTCCCCATTTTTTCCCATTTTCTTCCCATTTTTCCTGCAATTTTTTACATTTTTCGCCATTTTTCCCAAAATCCGTATTTTTCACCCCAGACTCTGGGGCTGAGCCAGCACTGGCGCGGGGGGGGGGGGACACTGAAGAAATCCCCCTTTTTTTGTCTTTTTTTTCCCATTTTTTCATCATTTTTTGGCCATATTTTCCCATATTTTCACCATTTTTTCCCATTTTTCACAGGATTTTTTACATTTTTTGCCATTTTTCCCAAAATCCGCGTCTTTCTCCCCAGACTTTGGACCTGGGCCAGCGCTGGGGGGAGGGGATGCTGAAGAATTTCCCCCTTTTTTGCCATTTTTTAGCCATTTTTTGTCATTTTTTAGTCGTTTTCCCCATTTTTTCCCCATTTTTCACAGGATTTTTTACATTTTTCGCCATTTTTCCCAAAATCCGCGTTTTTCTCCCCAGACTCTGGGGCTGGGCCAGCGCTGGGGGGAGGGAACACAGAAAAATTTCCTTTTTTTTTTAGTAATTTTTAGCCATTTTTTCCCCATTTTTTGGCCGTTTTTCGCCGTTTTTTCACCCTTTTTCACGAGATTTTTTACATTTTTTAATTTTTTCCCAAAATCTCGGTTTTTCTCCCCAGACTCTGGGCCTGGGCCGGCGCTGGCGCGGGGAGGGGACACTGAAGAATTCCCCCTTTTTTAGCCATTTTTTGGCCATTTTTTTACCATTTTTCCCCATTTTTTCCCCATTTTTCTCAGGATTTTTTACATTTTTCACCATTTTTCCCAAAATCCGCATTTTTCTCCCCAGACGCTGGGGCTGGGCCAGCACTGGGGGGACGGGACACTGAAGAATTCCCCCTTTTTTAGCCATTTTTTCCCCATTTTTCCCCATTTTTTCCCCATTTTTCACGGGATTTTTGACATTTTTTAATTTTTTCCCAAAATCTCGGTTTTTCTCCCCAGACGCTGGGGCTGGGCCAGCACTGGGGGGACGGGACACTGAAGAATTCCCCCTTTTTTAGCCATTTTTTCCCCATTTTTCCCCATTTTTTCCCCATTTTTCTCAGGATTTTTTACATTTTTCACCATTTTTCCCAAAATCCGCATTTTTCTCCCCAGACGCTGGGGCTGGGCCAGCACTGGGGGGACGGGACACTGAAGAATTCCCCCTTTTTTAGCCATTTTTTCCCCATTTTTCCCCATTTTTTCCCCATTTTTCACGGGATTTTTGACATTTTTTAATTTTTTCCCAAAATCTCGGTTTTTCTCCCCAGACGCTGGGGCTGGGCCGGCGCTGGCGCGGGGGGGACACTGAAGAATTCCCCCTTTTTTAGCCATTTTTTCCCCATTTTTTGGCCGTTTTTCGCTGTTTTTTCCCCATTTTTCACAGGATTTTTT
>NW_024359080.1:0-279 GCF_014805655.1 Passer montanus
AAGTTCCCCTAACATTGGAAAGAAACTAAATTAAATTACTATTTGAGATTTCTGTTTGATCATTTCTTTTATGTTTCTAACATAACTTATTTTCAAGATAGCTGTTTAAACTTCCATTGTATAGTTCTTAAGCACCACAAACATTAAACATTCAGAAATTACAAGAAATTATATGGTTTAAAACTACAGTTGGTGTTGATGAATCTTGGGTTCTTATGCCATTTCCAATATTGTCTCCCTAACCACATGAAACAAAACCTTATTTTAAAAGAAAAAAAA
>NW_024359081.1:0-279 GCF_014805655.1 Passer montanus
CCTGCCCTGGCCCAGCTTCCAGTCTGCTTTTCCTGTCCCCACAAAAAGCTGCCCCATAACCCTGCAGTGCCAGCCTCTGAAGGGGACAGGCAGGGAAGCACGAGCCAGTCAGGGGGCCCTGGCAGCTGTGCCAGCTCCCAGGGACAAGGGGGACAAGAAGAGCCTCCAGTGCAGAGTGAAGCCACATCTCTGACAAAATCCCCTCATTTTCTGAGGGTGTTTGGATACTGGCTCCACCCTTGAGCTCTAGTGGAGGTGTCCTGCCCACAGCAGCTGGAA
>NW_024359082.1:0-279 GCF_014805655.1 Passer montanus
GAGGGGGTTTCTGATGGATTTTTGGGGTCCCCGAGGAGGTTTTGGGGGTCATTTCCCTGGGCTGGCCGGGGCCTCACCGGGTGGGCTTCAGCTGCACCTCGTCCTCCTCCTCCTCGCGGGGCGGGGGGCCCTGGGGGAGGGCGCGGTGCTGCGACGCCAGGAAGCTGAACATGTCGAAGGTGCACTTCCTGCGGGGGAGGGGAGGCCTCAGAGGGGACCCCCGCCCGGGCTGACCCCTCCCCCACCATGGCTGACCCCTCCCCTGCCCGCCTGACCCCG
>NW_024359083.1:0-279 GCF_014805655.1 Passer montanus
ACCCCAAAACCCCCAAATTCCCCCAAAATCCACCTGCGGGGTCCTGACCCTGCACTCCAGGTTCTTGGGGCTCTGCCACATCCTCAAACTGCTCCCGAGGTACCAAAATCCCTGAAATTCACCCCAAAATCCCCCAAACCCCAAATCCCCATCAAAATCCACCCTGGAACCCCAAAATCCCCCCTCACATCCAGCCGGGAGCCCCAAAACCCCAAAATCCTCCCCAAAATCCACTTTGGGAGCCCCCAGATCCCTTCCCAGCCCCTCCCAGTCCCTCCC
>NW_024359084.1:0-279 GCF_014805655.1 Passer montanus
GGGTCCCCACATGTCCCAGGGTGCCCCCAGTCCCCCTGAGGGTATCCCCCCCTTCCTAAATGGGATCCCCACTTGCACCTGGGTGTCCCCCCCTCCCCAAATAGAATCCCCACATGTCCTGGGGTGCTCCCACTTCCCCCAGGTGTGTTCCCCCCTCCTCAAATGGGGTCCCCACATGTCCCGGGGTGCCCCCAGCCCCGTTCCCGTGCCCCCCTGACCGCGCTGTCCCCCTATCCCCACTTGTACCTGGGTGTTCCCCCCTCCTCAAATGGGGTCCCC
>NW_024359085.1:0-279 GCF_014805655.1 Passer montanus
GGGGATCCACCCAGGATCTACTGGGGATACACTGGGGAATCTGCTGGGAATCCATTGGGGAATCCACTGGGATCCATTGGGAATCCACTGGGGATCTGCTGGGAATCCACGGGAGAATCCATTGGGAAATCCATTGGGGAATCCACTGGGATTTCATTGGGGATCCACTGGAGAATCCATGGGGATCCACTGGGGAATCTGCTGGGAATCTGCTGAGATCCACTGGGGAAATCCATTGGGAATCCACTGAGGATCCATTTGGGATCCATTGGGGAATCC
>NW_024359086.1:0-279 GCF_014805655.1 Passer montanus
CTGGGAGCATCTTCAGGTTCCAGCTGGGAATTTGGGGGGAAATTCGGAGATTTTGGGATTTGGGGAATTTTTGGGAAATTTATAGAAAATTTTAGAGGGATTTAGGGGCATTTTCGGTGTTTTTTAGGAGAAATTTGGGGGGTTTGGGGGAGAATTTTCGGGGTTTTTTGAGGGGGCTTTGGGGGAAGCACCGGGGGCATCTCCAGGTTCCAGCTGGGACTGGGGGCAATTTTGGGGATTTCGGGGATTTGGGAATTTTGGGGGGATTTTTATGGAAAT
>NW_024359087.1:0-279 GCF_014805655.1 Passer montanus
ATCAGTATTCTTTCCCTGGAAAATAGGGATTAAATCTGTCTCTGTCATCCAGTTTCAGCTGTGGTTCTGGTTTTATTCATCGCTTTATATTCTCAGAAAAACTTACACTTCCAAGTTGTGTTTTCCCACCACAGAGGGACGGGCAGTGGAAAGAGAGTAGGACAGGTGGTGCTGTCTTTTGGAAGGCAGAAGGATGAGAAAAGATCTTGCTGATGCTTGGGGTGTGCTGTTGTGACACTGGGGTTTGGTAAAGCAAAGCCTGGGAATGCAATATGTGTG
>NW_024359088.1:0-279 GCF_014805655.1 Passer montanus
GGGCGGGAGGGTGAGTTCGATTCCCGGCTTCTCCCGCGGGGACAACTTTTTTTTCCCCGCGTGGGGCTGGCGCATCCCGACGGGGTGGCCGCGGTCGTCGGGCAACTCGCGGCCGACTGAGCGGAGCCCCCCCGGGCTGCGGGTCCCGCGCCCCACCCTGGGGCAGCCGGCGGCGCGCGGCCGGGGCGGCGGGGGGTGAAGGGCGCGGGGAGGGAGGCCGGGAGGGGGCGGCGGAGTTGCCGGGGGCAGGGCCGGTGCCCGGGGGCGATGGAGGGGCAG
>NW_024359089.1:0-279 GCF_014805655.1 Passer montanus
CAACCTGAGATTTTCTTCTGCACCAGGTTGTCAAGTGACTGCTAAGTACCATGCAGTGCCTATCTACTCAACCTAGCTTTTCTCTGTGTCCACAGTAAACAAGCCAGAAGAAACTGCTCCTCACAAAGCTATTACCAGCCCAATTCAACACTGATATCCAGAGGCTCAAGCTTCGAAGTAGTGATTAAAGAAATTTTAAAACACACATGACTATTAACACGTCAACAATTTTAAACCACACATATAAAGCCAATGAGAAATTTTATGCACCTTTTCCAC
>NW_024359090.1:0-6011 GCF_014805655.1 Passer montanus
ACTTCTCATTATCCTGCTCTGATTTCGTTAGCAATAAATTCAATTAATATATTTAATTTGAGCTTGTTTTCCCATGATGGGATTTGATGAGTGATTTCCCTCTGTCCATGACTTATAAACTTAGTCTGTAAAAAGGGAGGTTCAGGGGAGACCTTGTCACTCTCTGCATTTACTTGAAAGGAGAGTGTAGTGAGATGCAAGTTGACTCCTTCTCCCATACAACAAGTGATAGAACAAGAGAAAATGGCCTCAAGTTATGCCAGAGGAGGTTTAGATTGGAATTAGGTAAAATTTCTTCACTGAGTGATCAGGCATTGGAACAAGTTTCTTAGGGAAGCAGTGGAGTCATCATACCTGTAAGTGCTCAAAGATCTTGCGCATGTGGCACTCAGGGACAAGATATACTGGTGGATCTGGCAGTGTTAGGTTAAGGGTTAGACTTAATGTGTTTAGAGGGCTTTTCCAGCCTTGCTGGTTCTAGGATTCTTTCCATCTGCATTATGGATGGCTTTTTATTAACTTTGTTAATCTAGTAGAAACTTTGAGTCATATATTTAATACTGCTCTGCTGTCATTGCCAGCTTTATGAATATTTTAAAAACTTCTATTTAAAGTCTTATGACTGATTGTAAATAAAAATATTTTATTTTTTATATATTTCAATTTGATGGTTAGCAAACACTATATTGCAGTTGTGTGAGCTAGATATAATACTAAACATTTCAGTTGTCTAACTATGTTTGTACACGAATCACAAATAATATGTAGCAAGGCATGAATCAAGAAAGGATTGAAAAGGGAATTCTGAGGCTAATAATAATAATAATAATATTAATAAGCACAAAATTTCCTGGATTTTTTTTCTTAAATTGCAAACATGATCTTAAAAAGATCTACATTTGAAACGTGAAAAATGCTTTCAAGAACACTTGTTGTTTAGCAGTTGATAAAAATTACAAGAAAATGAGGAAGAGAATATTAAAAATTTAGTAACAAATATTATAGAAGCATAGATTAAAAAAAACACAGAGAAATGAGATAGAAAAATGGGACATATTAACAGGCAATATTAAATTAACACAGTTGTGAAATAGTGATCTCTTTTTAAAAGAAACATCTCTGATTCTTCCACGTGAGAACCATGTCAAAATATATTTTTTTTCAAAGACCAGCTATTCTTTTGAAGTGCAAACCTCTGAAATTTATTTTGTTTTGATGTTTTTTGTTTGTTTTTGTTTGTTCCTTTGTGTGTTTGTTTTTTTCCTGAGATATCCATGATGTCTATGAGTTGATTTGAAGCTCTTTAAAACTTGTGCTCTGTTTTGGAAGGTTGAGTTTTGAGAAGCAAGTTGTGGGAGTTCTTTGTAGAGTGAGTCTGCACAATGGAGCAGTGCTCATGTTGTGACTAGCACAGGTGACAGTGTTTGGGGTTGAAATGTCCTGTTGAACATGACAGCTTTGCAGAATTCATTAAGCTCCTGGAATAGAGTGCATGGACTGTGGAATAAGAAGATACTTTTGTTCTTAGCAAGAACATAAGGACCTTGAAAATCTGAATCTATAAAAGATAAAAATAACAAAAAATAATGTCTATTAATTGCACCTATTAATGCTAAAAATAAAAAATTAATGTTTTGTTAATGGACTACATAAGTAAACTCATGTATAATGGAATATTCAAAACCAAAGAGGTTAGAGGACAAAGAGGTTTTTATCTCCTACAAGTAATAAAAAACAGAAAAAAAAGCATGATTATTTCCCACTTGGCTAAATAAAGAAAGCCTAGAGACATTAAGACTGTTCATGTTCATAATATTTTCATTAACAGCGGGGAATTTGTTTCATTTGAGTTCTCAAAAAATGCAATTTAACACCATTTCTTTTATTCTCATGTCACATGCTGACTTCAAAAGGAAAGGAAAAAAAGAGATTCAGACATGTACTCTTCTTAAAATTTGTTCATTTCACTTCTTCCCTGGCCACAGATATTTCTATACATAGTTATTTTCATTCCTATATTTTTGTTATCTGGTAGTTAGTTATTTATTTTTTTTTTTTAATATCACTTTATGAGGTCAGTATCAGACAGTAATTTAAAATGTCTAGGTATTAAAGGCTGGAAACCATTTTAAACATCCTATATGGCATATGGCTGCATGCTATGAGTTTTTCAGGCCTCTGGTCTATTTTGAAAGTATGTAAAAGCTGTACAATAGCCATTTCCTGTGAGTTTTTACAGAGAATGAGTCCCTGAGCCAAGCAAATGTCCAGAGTTCAAGAGATTAATTAGCACTGATGACTTAGGGGTGGATCAGACAGTAAGTACTATACAGGAGTTAATTATGTACAGCCTGGCTTAGGTGAGCTCATCAACTTGAAGGAGATGGAAGGTCCCCTTGAAAGCCACTGAATAGTACTGAACATAAGCTAATGCAGCTATTTCAGGGAAGTTCAACTCTTGAATCTGGTTATGCCCAGGCCTCCCAAAGCTGGCTCCTTAAAATGAGCAAAGGTCTGCTGAGCAAGAACCAATATAAGTGATGAGGAAGAGAACAACATGAGAACAGAATGGTTGCTTTGTTTCCTATTGCCTGTTATTTACAGATTAAAAAGCATCCAAATGGGATTTTGGCCAGAAAACACAGTGGTTTGAGTTGTTTTGGTTGAACTGGAAAACAAGCAAATAGTTCCCAAAATGCTGAACCTGAAGAGGAATTTAAGGTTTCTTCTGTATTTACATCCAGATTAATGTTTAGTCTAGTTTTTAAAAGGCCAATATCAAAAACCTAAGTTGAGCATAATAATGTATATAGGGTTGTAAAATTTCAAAAATATTTTGATAGATGCATGCAAAGAAACTTGCATAAAATACCCAAGCAAAACCAAAGAAAATGTAAACTAGTAAATGAGACTACAAAAAAATGTATATTGGACATATTATGATGCCTCTCATCCAGAGAAGATGGTATATAAGGTATCCAGTATCTACTGGATTTAAAGGAAAAATATTCCCATGTCAAGAATAGTTTGAAGGAGTATTTAATCATAAAGCAAATGTCTACAAGAGACTTAAGAGATTTCAGTTTAATCAGATAGCTATTTTTTAACAACATGATCCTTTTTTCAAACCAGGACACTTTCTCATATTTTTCCCCTTTCTACACTTCCAACAGGTATGTGTAAGTTGTTTATTATCATTGTTGTTCTTATAATTATTATTATTGAAATATTGCTTTATAGACAGTGGCCCTGCCTGCATCTGTTTTTTTTTTGGGGGTTCTTTTTTTTCTTAATGGTAGTAAACTATTTTCAGTAACAGTTTTTGGAAAAATTGAGATATTTATCTTATTACATTCACACATTGAGAGCTTCACAGCCCAAAGAAAGAAAGACTTTTCAGAGCACAGTAAGTACTTTCAAGTAGTGTTTAGACAATTATTTAATTCCTCTGGAAGTATTTAATTGGAATATGATTTTCTCATTTAAGACCTTTTATCAATATTAAGGATGACTAACATGGTTACATCCCCAGTTTCAAGGGTGATTTGTAACAGAATGTATATTTCTGAGATTATTTATAAATACATATAGATAAATCATAGATAATAGATAATACATATAGATAAATATAGCTACACAGAGTTTCAGGGGAATCAGGTAGTAGTTTGAATTGTTGTATAAGAAGAAAAGCAGTAATGAGAAAGGTAGGCTTTTTGTGTTGGTTTTAGGAATTTTTGGGGTGTGTGGGTTTTTTATATCAGCTCACCAGTCTGCTAATCTGAGCTATTGTGGCTGTTGGAGCATTCAATTTACCAGTGAATGACAGACATGGTGTTACAGAGCAATTTCAAAACAAAATAAAGATTGATTTAAAGGCCTTAGTGAAGGTATACTTTAATGTTGGCATACTAATAAAGACTTTTTAAAAACTGAGAATACAGGCAAGATCCATGAACAAACTATTTTTTCTTCCAGAAGTATATGATTTCTTGATCAAGGTAAGATATACTTTATTGATATTCATTGATTATGTTGTAGTTGAAATCTCTAGATTGTGATTTAACTCTCTGCTTCCAGAGATACAGGCTCAACAAGGGAAAGGAACTGTCATGACTGAAACACTTTTACTCTCTCCAAAAAGTGGAATAAAAAAGGCCAGTAATTGCTAGTTTGTCTTGATATATTTTAGGCAGCTACTATGAACTGAATTGCCATTCAAAATAATAACATTTGCTAATTTTAGAAGACTATAGTTTTAAAAGATGAACAATTTCTATGGAAAAGTATACCAGGACCTGAAATAGAAATGCTTTATGCATTGCCAGTTCTTTCTTGATTTTTTTGCTCCCAGTTAATTCAGTGACATTAAGTCACATCTATCTGACTCCCTTCCTTTATTCCTTTTTGTTTCATCTTCCTCCAAACTTAGCAATTATGTGAAAACAGCCATGAGCACTTTGCTTACAGAGCTGGATTTGCCAGAGAGGCTCCTGAGGGTTTTCCATCATCTTGCCCTCTAGATCCCATTAAAGAGGAGCTGCACAGCATATGTCTCTCAAACCTTCACAAAATTTGTCTGGGGTTGTATCCTTTGATTTCAAGGCTGTTGTGAATGTTATCATAAGAAATCAGATAAATAGAGCTTAAGATTCTTGTCTTTTGGCAAAGCTTTTAGATCTCTCTGGTGCTCTATATTTAGGGTGGGGGTGAAAACTAAGGAAAGGAAAGCCAGAGCATGAGAAGTCTAACCAGCTGTTCCAGGGTGTGGAGGTGGGGAGGGCTGGGTTTGTGTGAGGTGCTGAATCCTTTGCTGACCCCACAGGCAATTAGCTTACAATAGTTAGTCAGGCACTTGTTTAGTTTCTCTCTGCTAGACAATGTTGCTGCCTTCCCAACAAGCCCACACACCATGTGTTCTAATTAGCTAATTACTACTATATTTCTGTCTTATCCTATTCCACAAACGATATTAGAAAGTAGATAAGGCCACAAATCTTCAACCAACTTTCACAATCAGATGGTCTATCCAAATACTGCTTTGGTCTTTATACAGGAACAAAGGCCCTTTACTTTGTATTTGTTCCTATATTTTGTCTGACAAGTACGTCATTATACAGAGACATTTCAGTTGGTAGTTTTGACACAGGTGATCAAAGACTTTTTTAGAAAGCGAAACTGAAACCAGGGCAAGGTGGATCAGGGTGATGAGGAGGGGGGCTCAGCCACTATTTTCTCCCTATTTCATTCCTCAGGATGTAGTTTAGACAGTTCTCAGGAATCTGTTTTGGATGCTGCTATGCAAAAATTTGTGAATTTTTATTTGTGTTTATTTTGAGGTATCGTAGTCCCAGTTTTCATACTGTGGACTGGCATATTTAGTTTCAACTACAGAATTCTTATGTTTTTGGTGTTTCTTTTAATGGGACATTTTGACACATTGTAACCAATGTAAAATTCTGTATTTCAGGTAAATTATTTATACTCAAGCAGTATAGAAAATGTAACATTTTTTGTCATTCAGAAACTTCTACCCACTTTTGTTTTGCTTCCATACCTATCTTTTAATGTTTAAACAATTCTTCCTCCCTGATTTCAGTGAAATATATATTGACACATTACTCCTTTTTGCACTTCAGGAACTACTCCGATTAAGATCAGTTCATGCTAGTGAAGGATAAATCTCAAAAGGTTCAAAACAGATCAATCATGCATTTTTGTATTCTTACTCAAATACTAGCTATTCAAAAATAAAACCTGACTGGCAGTTTCAGAAGTAAAAAAGTTTTCTCATGGGAATATTTGGTATTTCAAACTCTATTTCCAGCCAAAAACGCTGTAAATTCTCACTTTTAGTTAACTTTTGCTTGCAATCTCTAGTATGTTACACCCTGGCATTTTAGAAATTCTAAAAAGGAAGTTGACAAAAAATTGCTTACATATGTGAAAGCTCTCTTCGAAAATGAAGTAGCTGTTCTAAGTTTTGTGGGGTTTTTTTCTTTGTTGTTGTTGGG
>NW_024359091.1:0-279 GCF_014805655.1 Passer montanus
GTGTTTCTGGTATTATTTTCCCTGTGGGTTTGTAGTGACTGCATGCTGCATGGTATTTTCCCACATTTTCCTGGTTTATATGAGGCAGAAGGGCACTATTCAGATTCTGTGAGCTAAGTTTTCTTTGTTCTTCCTCAGAATGAGGAAAAAGCAGTGCACAGAGTTGTGGAAAAATATGTCATTTCAGGAGCTTCAACATGGAACATTGTTGGAAGACTCTATAAAGAGCTAGTGAAGATTCATTTGAATCCAGTTGTACAATGGAAAAAAAATCTTAAA
>NW_024359092.1:0-279 GCF_014805655.1 Passer montanus
ACAAGCCTAAAATTTTGGTTCCACTGCCCTCCCTGGCTGGAGGCTGGGCCTGTGCTCCAGGTGGAAAGGAAAATCCATTCTGTTGAAAAGGAAAAAATTATAACTATGACTTTGCATATATTTAAAATCTCATAAATATTTCCCCCCAACACCCTTCTTCTTCTGAAAATATCAGATGTGGATGTAATCCTCTCAGGAAAACCAACATCCCTCTGTTTATCTGTCTTAATTAAACTGTTTGTTAATTCTTGGGCATAAAGAAAGGGAAAGAAAAAAAAA
>NW_024359093.1:0-279 GCF_014805655.1 Passer montanus
AAATCCCCTCTTAGCCCCCCCAAATCCCCCTGGGGCCCCCAGACCCACCTCGCTGCCGATCTCGGAGCTGTTGGCCAGCATCTCCTGCAGCGCCCGCACCGACAGCGACTGCTCCAGCACGAAGCAGCACACGGCCAGGTCGGGGGGGACATTCTGGGGACAAACGGGGGGTCAGGGGTCATGGGGGGCGTTCTGGGGGGTCACCAGGGGTCAGAGGTCATGGGGGAACCCTAAATGTGGGGGTTGGGTTCTTTTTTAAGGGTTGGGGTAGGGTTGAAG
>NW_024359094.1:0-279 GCF_014805655.1 Passer montanus
GACCCCCGGGACCCCCACCCTGGCTGCGGTTGGCCTCGGCCGCCTCCACGGTCTGGGTGAGGGAGGCCAGGAACGCCTCGGCCGCGTCCTCGGGGGTGTCGAAGGAATTTGGGTCTGGGGGCGACACCGGGGGGGGACACACACACCGAGGTCACCTTCGGGACCCCCCCGGAGCCCCCCAAAACCTCCGGGACCCCCCAGGACACCCGTGGGACCCCCCGAGACACCCCCGAGACCCCCAGGGACCCCCCCTCACCTCGGCAGCGGGGCTCGGTGCCG
>NW_024359095.1:0-279 GCF_014805655.1 Passer montanus
GCTCCCTCCATTCCCTCCCCCGCCCCGGCCGCTCCCGCCTGCCCCCGCGGCCCGGCCTGCCCCGCTCACCGTGTGCGAGTGCAGGCTCTGGCTCGCCTCGATCTGCGCTGTCAGCGGCACCGTGTCGTCCAGCAGCACCTTGCCGGCCGGCGGCTTCTCCATGAAGGCCATAGCGGAGCTGGGAGCGGAGAACCGGCGCCGCCAACCCGCTTCCCGGGGCAGCTCCCGGCGCGGCCGCCGCTGTCAACACGGCAGCGCCGCCGCCGCCGCGGGGCCTTA
>NW_024359096.1:0-279 GCF_014805655.1 Passer montanus
CCCCATCACCGCGCTGCTGGCCGTCTAGGTACGGGATCGGGTCGAAACTGGGTGGGAATTGGAGTTTCAGGGCATTATCCGCTTTTAATTGGATGGGTTTTGGCCCAAAATTGGCTTAAATTCGATCAGAACCGAAGTCCGAAATTGACGGTGTTGACTGCTTTTAATTGGACGTGTTTTGGTCCAAAATTGGCTCAATTTGGACCAAAATTGGATCAAATTCACTCAAAGTTCAATTTCCATGGTGTTGACCGCTTTTAATTGGATGGGTTTTGGTCC
>NW_024359097.1:0-279 GCF_014805655.1 Passer montanus
GGCACTTCACTCCTTTTGCACAGAGCCTGGCAAAAGAGCTTTTCTTTTTCGGGGATGACCCTTGCTGGCAGAGGGCACATGCCACCAGCAGCAGAGCTGTGCTCCTGTCAGGCTGTGCTGGGGCTGCAGCCTTGTGAGAGCTCAGGACACGCTGCACCCCCGGGTTGGAGGCGCAAGCTTTTGGGCACAAGGAAGGTAGAAAGTGAGGTGGTCTGATGTTTTCTTCTGGATGAGAACCTGTCTTCTCAGCCTGTCTGCCCCTGAGCCATCCCACATCAC
>NW_024359098.1:0-279 GCF_014805655.1 Passer montanus
TTTTCAGAAAGTGCTTGGTTTGAATGGATATTGGAGGCTGCAGACACAATGAAACACAAAATGACATTTTTCCTCCTTCTGGTTCTTTGACATTGGCAGGACAGGAGATACTGGGAAGAAAAGGGCAGCCCTTAAATAGAACAGGGTGGGGCAAAAAGGTCTCATGATCTCTGTAGCTGCTCCCACAGGGATGTGAAGGCTGATGAAAGGCTGCCAAGGGTCACATTAAGGGGTGCCTTCATGCAGCTGCTGGGTATTGAGGGGCAGCACTGCAATTTT
>NW_024359099.1:0-279 GCF_014805655.1 Passer montanus
TCTTCTACTGCACCGACGAGTCCAAGGAGTTCGAGAAGGACTGCAGGTAGGGCCGGCCCGCGGGGCCGCGCGCCCCCCGCCCGGCCCTCGCCCACCCGCGCCCCTCCCCGCCAGGGGCGAGTACCTGGTCTACGAGAAGGACAACGAGGTGAAGGCGCAGAAGCGCGAGTGGAAGAAGTACGAGTTCCACTACGACAACGTGCTCTGGGCGCTGCTGACGCTCTTCACCGTCTCCACCGGAGAGGGCTGGCCGCAGTGAGGAGGGGGCTGTGAGGGGGG
>NW_024359100.1:0-279 GCF_014805655.1 Passer montanus
CAGGATTCCAGCCCTGTATTCCCAAACACTCCGGGACCCAGCCCTTGGCTCCAGGGACACTTTCCTTCATGGATCTGGACACATTCCAGGGATCTGGCCCGTGGCTCCCAAACACTCCAGGGATTCCACCCTGTGCTCCTGACACACTCCAGGATCCATCCCAGATCCAGACCTGCTCCAGGGATCCAGCCCTTTGTTCCCAAATATTCCAGGATCAGCCCTGTATTCCCAAACATGGACTCCTGGCCTCGGGATCCTGGCCATGGAATTCTGTCCATG
>NW_024359101.1:0-5888 GCF_014805655.1 Passer montanus
CCAGCTTGTTACAAAGCTCTCAACAGCCGGCAGACACTCCGGGCCTGGGGACTCTGGAGGAGTACAATGGTCTTTTGTCTGAGAAACAAAACTGACCAGGCCAGGTTCCTGACGTCAGTTTGCAGGAGGCCCTTGGCACTGTCAAACCAGCCATAGTGGCCTCTGGTGGCGCCTTGCTTTTGGAAGGCATCCTGAGAGGTTCGGAATTTCTGCAAGCAGACGGCCACTCCAGGGCACTGGGCCCTGGCCAGGAACGATGGCCTTTCTCCCGAGATGCAAAACTCACCAGGCCAAGTTTCTGATGTCAGTTTGTCCTGACGTCAGTTTGCAGGAGGCCCTTGGCACTGTCAAACCAGCCATAGTGGCCTCTGGTGGCGCCTTGCTTTTGGAAGGCATCCTGAGAGGTTCGGAATTTCTGCAAGCAGACGGCCACTCCAGGGCACTGGGCCCTGGCCAGGAACGATGGCCTTTCTCCCGAGATGCAAAACTCACCAGGCCAAGTTTCTGATGTCAGTTTGCAGGAGGCACATGGCACTGCCAAGCCAGTTACCTGTGGTGGCTCCTTGTATCTGGGAGACACCCAGAGACTTTCGAAATCTCAGCTGGTAGCCACCCACAACTGGCCACCGGACCGTGGACAGGAACGATGGCCTTTTCTCTGAGATCGGAAACTCATCAGGCCAGGTTTCTGATGTCAGTTTGCAGGAGGCGCTTGGCACTGTCAAACAAACCGTAGTTGCCTGTGGTGGCGCCATGCTTTTGGAAGGCAGCCTGAGAGGTTTGGAATTTCAGCAGGCAGACGGCCACTCTGGGACACTGGGCCCTGGCCAGGAACGATGGCATTTGCCCCGAGAAAAAAAACTGACCAGCCAGGTTCCTGATGTCAGTTTGGAGGAGGCACTTGGCACTGTCAAACCAGCCACAGTTGCCTAGGGTGGCACCTTGAATCGGGAGGTATCCTGAGACATAGAGAATTTCTGCATGCAGCAGGCCATTCCTGGCCGCAGGGCACAGGACACGAACGATGGCCTTTTCTCTGACAAAGAAAACTCACCAGGCCAGGTTCCTGATGTCAGTTTGCAGGAGGCACTTGGCACTGTCAATCCAGCAACAGTTGCCTAGTGTGGCATCTTACATCTGGGAGGTATCCTGAGACATAGAGAATTTCTGCATGCAGCAGGCCATTCCTGGCCGCAGGGCGCAGGACACGAACGATGGCCTTTTCTCTGAGAAAGAAAATTCAGCAGGCCAGGTTCCTGATGTCAGTTTGCAGGAGGCACTTGGCACTGTCAAACCAGCCACAGTTGCCTCTGGTGAAGCCTTGCGTCTGGGAGGCAGCCTGAGACATGTGGAATTTCAGCCGGGAGTCGGCCAATTCAGGCCATGCGACCCTAGGCAGGAACGATGGCCTTTTCTCTGAGAAACAAAACTGAATAAGCCAGGTTCCTGATGTCAGATTGCAGGAAGCACTTGGCTCTGTCAAACCAGCCACAGTTGGCTGTGGTGAATCCTTGCATCTGGGAGGCAGCCCGAGACATATGGAATTTCAGCTGGGTGCAGGCCACTTCAGACCACGAGGCCCTAAACAGGAATGATAGCCTTTTCTCTGAGCAACAAAACTGACCAGGCCAGGTTCCTGGTGTTGCTTTGCAGGAGGCAGTTGGCTTTGTCAAACCAGCCACATTTCCCTAGGGTGGCACCTTGCTTCTAGGAGGCATCCGGAGGCATACGGAATTTCAGCATGCAGCAGGCCACTCCGGGCCACTGTGCGCTGGAAACGACCGATGGCCTTTTCACTGAGAAACAAAAATGACCAGGCCAGATGCCTGGTGTCACTTTGCAGGAGGCACTTGGCACTCTCAAACCAGCTACAGTTGCCTAGGGTGGCACTTTGAATCGGGGAGGCAGCCTGAGATGTGTGGAATTTCAGACCGGTGTAGGCCACTCCGGGCCACGGGACCCGAGACAGGAACAATGGCCTTCTGTCTGAGCAACAACACTCACCAGGCCAGATACCTGATGTCAGTTTGCAGGAGGCACTTGGCACTCTCAATTCAGCCACAGTTGCCTCTGGTGCCACCTTTCTTCTGTGAGGTATATTGAGACGTTCGGAATTTCAGCAGGCAGACGGCCATTGTGGGCCACGAGTACCTACACCGGAATGATGGCGTTTTCTCTGAGAAACAAAACTCACCAGGCCAGGTTCCTGATGTCAGTTAGCAGGAGGCACTTGGCACTCTCAAACCAGTTACAGTTGCCTCTGTTGAATCCTTCCGTCTGGGAGGCAGCCTGAGACGTGTGGAATTTTAGCTCGGAGCCGGCCACTTCGGGCCATGGGAAACTAGACTGGTACGATGGCCTTTTCTCTGAAAAAACAAAACTGAATAAGCCAGATTCCTGATGTCAGTTTGCAGGAGGCACTTGGCACTGTCAATCCAGCCACTATTGGCTATGGTGGCACCTTGATTCTGGGAGGTATATTGAGAAGTTCGGAATTTCAGCAGGCCGATGGCCACTTCGTATCAAGGGACCTTAGACAGGAACTATGGCCTCATCGCTGAACAATAAAACTCACCAGGCCAGGTTCCTGATGTCTGTTTGCAGGAGGCACTTGGCACTGTCAAACCAGCCACAGTTACCTGGGGTGGCACCTTGCTTCTGGGAGGTATATTGAGACGTGTGGAATTTCAGACGGCAGCCGGGCACTTCACACCACGGGACCCTAGACAGGAATGTTGGCCTTTTCTCTGAGAAACAAAACTGACCAAGTAAGGTTCCTGATGTCTGTTTGCAGGAGGCACTTGGCACTGTCAAACCAGCCACAGTTGCCTCTGGTGCCACCTTGCTTCTGGAAGGTATATTGAGACGTTCAGACATTCAGAATGCAGACGGCCACTGCGGGCCACGAGAACCTAGACAGGAATGATGGCCTTTTCTCTGAGCAACAAAACTCCCCAGGAGAGGTTCCTGATGTCAGTTTGCAGGAGGCACTTGGCTCTGTCAAACCAGCCACAGTTGCCTGTGGTGAAGCCTTGCATCAGGGAGGCAGCCTGAGACATGTGGAATTTCAAACGGGAGTCGGCCACTTCAGGCGAAGGGACCCTAGACAGGAACGAGGGCGTTTTTTCTGTGCAACAAAACTGATTAGACCAGGTTCCTGATGTCAGTTTGCAGGAGGCACTTGGCATTGTCAAACGAGCCGCAGTTGCCTGTGTTGAATCCTTGCATCTGGGAGGCATCCTTAGATGTGTGGAATTTCAGCATGCGGCAGGCCACTCCGTGCCACTGGACAGTGGACATGAATGATGGCATTTGCTCTGAGAAACAAAACTGACCAAGCCAGGTGCCGGTGTCCGCTGTTACTTGTCTCTTCCCCAGCACTGGAAAAGCTGGGTCTGGACAGGCCGCACTTTCGGAGAAGTAGTCTGTAGTCTTGCTTTTTGGTCTTCAGTTGCGTTTTTTGTTTCTTATCTTCAAAGTCTTTCAGTCTGTCCAGCCGAGTTCTGATCAGCAAGACAGCCAAGGTCACTCTCTCCCACTCACTGGGCGGTTGTCTCTTCTATAGTGAAACTACGTATAAGGTATTTACCTTCCATTTCCAATACTTTTCAGCCTTGTTGGCAAGTGTACCTTCACCAGGAACCAATCCACACATGCCAACATCATCCTGAACATGGATGCCAAGGAGAAGAAAGAAGGACAAGGCACACCCAAATCCCTCCATCTTAGAACCCCTGACCATGTACAGAATTTCAAATCCCCCTGTACAACATACAAAATCCCCCTGTACAGTGCTCCAAAATCTTTTCCCTTCAACCTGTGATTCCTACTATTATGCTACTTAAACTTTTGTGACCTGTAATTCTTTACATAAGGTTGACAATTAACTCCATGAATTAAGATCGAATTTCCAGGTGTCTTTGGCTTCCTGCCAGGGTCTCCGAGCCCCTGCCAGGGCTCTGAGACGTCCAGGGCATCCAGAGAGATGTCCTGGGTTCTTACACAGGCACATGGCACTGTCAAAGCAGCCACACTTGCGTATTGTGGTACATTGCGTTGGGATACCGAGCCTTCGAGTGTAAATTCTGCTGCCAGGCGTCATGCTGCAGAAGGAGCGCCCTGGAGCACACTGCAACCGGCAGAGTAATCTCTGTGTGAAGAGACAAAATATTTCAAAACATAACCAAAACTAACCAAAACATTCTAAAAACCTGTCAAAATATGATAAAGCCCATCGAAACTAATCCATGCACACCAAAAACCCGACTAAACATAAAAAAACAAATCAAAACAAACCAAAACATTCAAAAACCCAACCAAATATTATCCAACCAGCCAGAACTGATCAAAGCATTTCGAAAACCCCTCAAAACATCATAAAAACCCCCCAAAACAAACCAAACCATAATAGGAACACGCCAACATGTTCGCAAGCAAGAGATGGAGAGCGCAGAACCTTCTAGGTGGCGAAGAAGGAAGCTGCACAACACCTGGCCTTTGTCTGCACCTTTCAAACTGCTAGAAGATAGGGGCTTGCCACTCGCCTGCCTCTTAAATTCACATTAGCATTCAAATGGAAGGTATTCTTGGACAACTGTTTTGTGCTTGCTGCTAGTTCTGCCCCAGCCTTCCATAGATAACCTTGCACTTCCCTTGAGGCTCTGAGATGCCAAGAACTTGTGAACTTCAAAGGGCGGGCCAGGGTACGTATACTGTGCTGGCACAGTTTCTTCTTGCTAGACCTAGTGGAAAAGCTTTTTGTTGAGATGTAGAATGCAAAAAATGCAGAACACGGAGATACAGAGCTGTCCGAAGTTAAGTGCCGCTGCCAGGCGTCTTCCCGCAGAAGGAGCGCCCCGGAGCGCACCGCAACCGGCAGCATAATCTCTGTGCGAAGAGCCAAATTATTATAAATCCTGCCAAAACTAATAAAAAAATTCTAAAGACGCGCCAAAATATTTCATACCCGTCACAACCAATCAAAACAGACTAAAAGCCACAAACACATTATAAAAACCAGCCCTAACAAACCAAACTCACTCAAAACCCACCAAAATATTTCAAAACACGTCAAAAGTAATCAAAACATTCTAAAAATCCTGCCAAAACATGGTAAAACAAATCAACAGAAAACAAAACATTCTAAAAAACCCGTTAAAATACTTAGAACCTGCCAAAACTGATCAAAACATATTGAAGCGAAGCCACAATATGGTAAAAACAGCCAGAACTGATGAAAACATTCTAAAAACCCGCCAAAACATTGGAAAACCAGTCAGAAGTGATCAAAACATTCAAAAAAACCCCCAAAACATAAGAAAAATAAATCTAAACAAATCAAAACATTCTAAAACCCCACCAAAACATTAGAAAACCAGCCAGAACTGATCAAAACATTCAAAAAAACCCCCAAAACATAAGAAAAATAAATCTAAACAAATCAAAACATTCTAAAACCCCACCAAAACACTGTAAAACCTGATAAATCAATCCAACAATTCCAAAACATACAAAAACATAATAAAAACAAAACAAAACAGTCTAAAAACCAAACAAAATATTTTAAAACCCGCCAAAACTGATCAAAATATATTGAAAAGAAGCCAAAATGTTATAAAACCAGCCAGAACTGATCAAAACATTCAAAACACTTGCCAAAACATCATCAAAACACATCAAAACACATCAAAACAAATCAAAACACTCTAAAAACCCACCAAAATATTTTAAAACACAACCAAAAGTGATCCAAACATTCTGAAAAGATGCCAAAACGTTAGAAAACCAGCCTGAACTGATCCAAACATTCCAAAAACTTGGCAAAACATCCAAACCCATCAAAACATCATAAAAACCCCCCAGAAGAAACCAAACAATAAGAGGAACAC
>NW_024359102.1:0-279 GCF_014805655.1 Passer montanus
CCTCCTTGCTTCTTCTCTGCCCACAGGGCCCCTGGCAAGCACCAGGGGGATTCCTGTCCTCTGCAACTCATCCTTTCCTTCCCAAGCCCTCTGAGCTGTGTTTGATGCCATGTGCTTGCTGAGAGGAGCTAAGAAAAGCAACCACCATTTCCACAGAGAAAACCACTGTTTTTCCAGTTGCATTGGAGAGCTGAACTGTAAGCCACTGAGAACAAAACATGGGTCTTACAGCATTACTCTGAATTTGGGAATGGAGGTGATTATTTGGTCTCACTTTTT
>NW_024359103.1:0-279 GCF_014805655.1 Passer montanus
CTCCCATGTCATTTGACCTTGCTTCTACTGGTCATATATTTATTTCTCTTATTTCCATTAGAAAATTCCTGTTCAACCAAGGCAGTCTTCTGCCTCACCTGCTTGACTTCTGGTGTCTGTGAAATGCTGCTCCTATGTCCCTGGAAAGTGATATTTAAAAAATGACCAGCACTAATGGACTCCAACACCTGCAAAAACATTTTTTCAGAACACCTTATTAATTCCCTGAGCAGTCTGCTCTCCCCATGTTCAGAGCTGAGGTTTTCCTGGCATGTTTTC
>NW_024359104.1:0-279 GCF_014805655.1 Passer montanus
ATTATTGTTATTATTATTATTATTATTAAACATTAAAAAACTCTAAGCAGTGAATTCTGTTGTTCACAATAGTGTATAAAAACACCTGCAAAGTGTTCTTTCTTTGAACCAGTCTATGGCAAGAAAATTTCCAATATGTTCAAAAATTTGACTCAAAATTCTTACTAGTCTAACACGCTTTTGCTGTTAGACTTAAACATCTTGGTGCCAGAGGGAACACACCCATGGCTTCTGCTCCCAGGAGCAGCCATGATCCCCAGTGCCCAGAGCTGGGCTGGC